>NC_061484.1:3454297-3754297 GCF_022539355.2 Hippoglossus stenolepis | reverse complement strand
ATCCTTTATCTTTTCAGGGGGAAAAAAAGGTCTCATTATGTGTAAAAGTCAAATGATTGCAACTCGTAGCATGTTTATAGCTAATACTTTTCCATTTCAACCTTTTTACTGCACAAATCCAAACCAATATTCCAGATTGGACAACAACATGGTCAGACATCATCCCTCCAGTGAGAGGATCGAGGTGACAATAATGAGAGGAAATGAAATAAGGCGAGTGAGTGAATGAATACATCTATGAATGATCTTACCTGTCCCCCTCGAGGCTTTTTTTGCAGCCCCTTTGACAGTTTGGACTTGATGGATTGCTACCCTGCCTGTTTCAGCCCACAGCAACCACACAGAGAGAGAGAGAGAGCGAGAGAGAGGAGGAAAAACAAACATGGAAAATGATGTACCACACAATGGTAAAACTGAATATTGATTTATATGGCATGTTCTAAATAATGTAAAACCATAAGAATGAGACTAAATGGTTTGGTTTATAGGGTTTATAAAAGCAATATAGCTGAGAATTGTACATTTAGGGAACTTTTTTCTTCTGCCAGCAAAATTATTACAGCAAAGGAAGTGCTTTCAAGCCAGAGAAGTGAGGAAATTCAGAGCAGGTGCTCGGCAGAAAGAGCAGGTGCAGCAGAATAAAAGAGGGATTACACAGCCTTAGACCACAAATATTTACAGGAAAAGGGGAAGAAACACTGCTGATCGCAAGATCTGTGCGACGCTATCATCCACAGGATGAGCTCTGGGCTTCAGTTTAGGCTTCACAATGTGGGGTCAGGAAGGTTTAAGCAGGCAAGCAGAGCTGCAGCTCATTGTTTAAAGGTTTCGGCACAGCAGAGGAGAGCAGGCTTGATATACCTCTCCTCCTCAGGGGCTACATGTTCTACTAAGATCCGGGGACTTGGGGGAGTCTTGTGGGGCAAAGAGTTGGAGCACCTAGAAGGACAGAGGGGTGGGAGGAGGAGCATTTGGAGGTGGGGACACCAGGAGTGGTGGTTAATGAGTACAGGGACAGTCAAGGCAGTGAAACATGAAACTCTGTTTAAATGTCATGGGATATCAGTCAAAAGATTTGCCTTGTCTTTTTTAGGTCATGTTATAAATCTGAGCATCACAACGACACATAAACAAGCTAATATAGTAGTAAATACACTGGAACATATCTGGGGAGATACACTTGCTGACCTTCTTGGTGTAGATTAGATGAAGATTGATACCACTCTTATGTCTGTACGGTATATATGATGCTTTAACCTGGACACGGTTAACTTCGCTAAAGAAAGGGAGGAACTATAACCCTTATCTCCGCCCCCTCCATGCTAGCAGATGGGACACGGGCCAAACTAAAAAGTCAAAATATGTGACATTTAGGTCACAGTTGGGTCTATTCAAGTGTTTCCTTTTTGATTAGTTTGGTTCTAATAAGTTATTTGATGCTATATTTACAGGGTGGGACTGCAGTTGGACATCACCAGTGCAAGATGGCAGGCTCTGTAAAAAGGGGTATTTTGCCTTCATTCAAGAGGAGAGACCCATTTGTTGAAGCCATACTAAAACTTGAATTTTAAAAGGACATGCGCAGATTATTTCATCTTTGGACAGATTTCCCCATTTTCAGTTTTTGTGTTATTTGATTTGTTAATGACCAATAGCATTTCCTTTTATAAACAATATTTGGTTTTACGAGAGGTTATGTGTGGAATTGTTTCACCGCCATGGTAGTGCATTTTATTAGTGTTGGAAAATAGCCAGGCTAGAAATGTCTCAGTTTTTAGTCTAAGTGCTAAGCTAAGCTAACTGGCTGATGGCTGTAGCCTCATATTCAGTGTACAAATATGAGTGTGGTATTGATCTTCTTATTCAACTTTCTGGCAAGAAAAAAGCGAATTCCCTAAACGTCTTAGTTAAAACTGCCCTTAGTTAACCAACCTGGGATCCATGTACAGAACAGCATCATTATTCATGATTCATTATTTGAAATTTGTTTGCTTGTAAAGTTTAAGGAACAAAAATATCTAAAGCCGTTTCTCAAATTATAGATATTTTAAAGACTCCTAAACAGAAGGAAGATGCTTTTTTCTGAAAGTGTGCAATTGTTCATTTTTTTATCAAGGTGTGCAATGGCAAATTCAGTTATGTATGAAAAGGACAAATGATGTGAATTGAGGTGAAGTCGTGCAGCATTGTAAACCCATAATATTGAATATTTCAATCATGTAGTCAATAAAATACTGATTTGAAAGCTGTGACTGAAAACTATCAGCGGAGTCTGTGATTATTGACTGTGAATTCAGTTTTAAACTGAATTATCAGTATCTTCATCAGCAAATCAAATTTGATTCTTGTAATGTGTGATTTCATGTGATGTAACTTTCTTTTTATACCTGTCTCTGTCAGGGGAGTGAAAGTTGGTGTCTGGTCTCAGACAAGTGGTGCTGGCACTCCTCACTCTGTCCAGCGACGGCTGCAGGTCGCTGCACCGCCACAACATGGCAACATAGAGAGAAATACAGGAGAGAAAAAATAGAGATGGAGACAGGATGTACATGGACAGAGGATGCAAGGAGGGGTGTCAGGAAGAGGAGATAAAGAATAGCGTGGCAGAACAAAGGGGTGATAATTAGGACATAGACAAAAGGAAAGAGAGAAAGTCAGAAAAAGGAGGATTATGAGGGGTGATGTTAAAAAAGAGAAGCAGACAGAGAGACAAAGAGAGAAAAAGGAAGGCCATCAGACAGTGCAGTAACATGGAATGGCTCTGATGCTGTATCTCCATTTATCATAGCCAGTCATTCCTAGCGGCCATACACTGCGAGACCACTCAGATGGAAGGTTGGTGAGTTGCCATGGGAACCAGGTCTAAGTGGATGAGGGGACTGCTTGTACGTGTGTGTGTGTGTGTGTGTGAGGAAATGAATGAGTGAGGAGGAGAGCAGCCAGTGTTCACGTTTACTCTGCTGCACACACTCACAGCTGTATGTTTGTCATGCTGTTGGGTGACAACCAACAGATGGTTGACTTTGTGCCATCGCATGACATTGCAAATAATGTTTTCAGGACTAATGCGGCACAAGGATGGCAACAAGGGCTTACTGTTTGTTTAATGCTCTGCACTCGTCAGTACATGCTTAAGCCTCTGCTTTGTGTTGTCACATGAAAAAAGGGGGCGAAAGAAAAGGTTCTGGGTGGTGAGTGGACGGGGGATGGTGTGTGGAGTGGGTGTGTTCTTACCTAACCGTGACCTCATCAGTGAACCTGAGCACACGGTGTGTGAGGATGCTACGAGGCATGGTGCTAACCCCCTCTTGTCTGTGGGGTGCCTTGCTCTTAAGGCATGCGGGGAGGGTGGAGCTGTACGCCAAAGCCCCCGCCAACACCAGGCAGGGAAAGACCCGCATTGCAAAGAAAGGCGAGAGGAAACAAAAATGACACATGCAACTCAACAGAAATAAGCAGAGAGAGACTAAGTGGAAAAACACAAGCACAAAATTAAGCAGGAGGCTTCTTGCGGATGATCAGGAGACAAAGAAGCAACATTCACATTATGGTGCAAATTAAAAAAATGGTTTCCTTCTCACAGCTGTATCTCACAGTTTAACAGTAAAAACAGAGAATTCTCAAAAAATAAAAGACTGGGTCGCCTTAGAGTGGAAATGTACCTGCTGCATGATGCTGGTTATGACCGGAAACAGCAAATCTCGAAATGAACACATATTCTATAGTCTTACATAATAAATGATGTAAGAGAATGAAGATGGTTCCTCTTGCCCTCCCTGTAGGTTGACCCCAAACACATATATGGAGAGATTACATGTAATACTGATTACATAACAGAATCTACAGATCTAAAGTCGTTCAGGCGGCACGTGGTGAGGAAACCAAGCCACAGTAAATCTATATAATGTGTAGGACTGTCATAAAAGGGATTAGAGCAGAACAGAGAGAAATAGAGGAAATTGCTTAGACAGGAAGTCTGTCTGTCTGTCTTTGCAGCCAGGACTGAAGCATTACTGTAAATCTGATGGATGATCATGACTTTTTAATGCTGCTTCAGAGGCAAAAAGAAAAAGAAAAGAGCTCCCTATAATTCAGAACATTCTGACGTGATGTGGTGAAAATTATGATTCAAGGATCCACATCTAAGGACCAACTAACTGTGACTGACAGATTATGTACAGTACTGCCAACCATCTTCAAATCATCTCACGAGTTTTAGACTGCCGTTACTATGTGGTACTCCAACTACAGCATTTTGTAGACGTTTGGGAAACTTGCAAGAGCAAAAGTTTGAGTCCCTAATGTGGGTCAAACTCAGTCTAGATCCTTCACTTCCTATAATGCTAATAGTATAATGCTACCAGATGTTTTATACAAGTAAAATAAGTTTATCTATTAATAAGTTTGGAATGAGCTTGTAAGACATCGTAAAAATTCCCGGAACAAAGAAGAAAATGTTCTGCACTGTGAGCTAAATGCTGATATCAATTATATCAATGTCAGTATTTACATCCTGATGTTTTGCAGGTATTTTTTAGCAGTGAATCACTAAAGCTAGAACAATCCATCGTAAAGGGGAAAATAAAATACAGTCCGTCCAATATTTGATGAGACGTTTCGCTCACAACCAGAAATATCAACCACAGAGTCACTAGAATTCGTGTCTATAACAAATTTTGTGCCAATCCATTTCATTGTTACTCACATATTTCCATCTGGATCAACATCGCAGACCTGGTGACTGACCTACACTTGGTTGGTTTTTCCAACTTATTTTCACAATATCGACCTTTGTTTATTGTTTAACTCTAACTTTAAAGATCTGACAGCATAGTTTTAGTCAAACAACACTTTATTGGCACTCGGCTTAAGATATCCAGATGGCAGAGCTCTCTCCACTGCATCTGTGACTCTCAAGAATCTATCAAAAAAAGTCAGTCTAAAAGTCTCTGAGATGTTTTTTTTATATTTGATTCACAGTGTAAAAATGTAAAAGCTTCAAAGGATTGCATGATACAGAGGTGAAAGCAGCACATACATTCAGCTAAAGCAGCACATGACAAAGCAACACTCCATCCAAAGGAAACACAAGCAGCACAGCGGTGTGGGGACATATGGCCATTTATTGCGTTGCGAGAACACCGCCGCAATGAAATGGCCCAACCAACTCCACAAATGTGTCTGGGAAAGCTGGACAGGCACAGAGAGGGGTTCGCAAGAACGCCTGTTGCGCTAAGCACTTACCTGTAAATATCTTTATGGATACCGTTTACTAACAGGGGCATTTTGGGTGGGAGTGTGTTGCTGTGTCTACCTACGCCCCTGGTTTTATGAGTGGAGATCATGCACAAAAAGCAAGAGAAAAGAAATAACAATACATTTGCTGTGAGTGAAGACATCCAATGCAAAAAACAAACAAGATAGAAATGAATCAGAAGAGCTTTGACTTCTTTGAGGCCATCCATCAAGCGGGTCTGTAATCCCCTCACACACTGATCAGTGTGTTGTGTGTGTTTATGTGAGACAGTTGTGGGGGTAGACAATAGTTGGACATGAATTTATGAATGTGCTACAACTACTCGACACATATATATGTAGAATTTGTGTTCATGCAGTCGCACAGAAGCAGACATATAAGATGCAGTCAGGATAATTAACAAACTGTGTTCGCAATGACAATGTCAGCATTGTGTTACGATGAAGTTGTTAAAGTATAGTGAGAATGAAAATTATGAAAATGGTGAATTGTATTAAAATAAATCTGAATGGTGGTTGTCTTTCTTTTTTTTAAGTCCTTTTTGTTACCTGTTAGTGTGCAGGCACTCGGCACTCCCGCCCCGGATTGACCTGTGAATCTCCAGGACCTCACTGTCATTGCCATGAGGATGGGTGAACAAATGAGAAACAACCCAGAGGAAACACAAAAAAAGAATATGGCAACTCAGACAGGCAAAGTGAAGTTATGAATGACAGAAACCAGGAAATCATAATTCTGAGATTCAATCAAGTTTGAATTTAACAATAGAGAATGATATAACAAAACCAGTAAGACTAATTTCAAACTGTTAGTAGTATTAGTAGAAATTAGTTTGTTAATATCACACTGCAGACACTGAATAATCAAGACAATAGTCACGCTTTATGAAATATAACTAAATACATGTATGAACTTTTGCTGTCTCCATAAGTACATGCTTTATTAATGCATGATGGAGACCACAGTTGCTGAATGACCCACAACGTTGTGTATCATCTTCTTTCACATTACTTATTGAAACAATAACCCCATCCTACGCCCACAGATACTTAAAAACAGGGTACCTGTCCTCAGAGTACTCATAGTCCGAGTCACCGGAACGTTGGTGCTCCAAGTGGGAGTCGTGGTAGCGGGAGGGGGAGTGGGAGTGGTGGCGGTTCTGATGGATCTCGTCCAGACTCCTGATGAAAGCAGAAAATGTAAACGAGGCTTGATATTTTACAGTTTAGCCACAAACTTATAAGACAAATAACAATAAATAAAAAGAAAACCAGGAGTATGGAAGTTGAATTAAGAAAATAAACATAATTGGATTGTTTATTCTGTAAAATTGAAGTCTTCATATCAGCGCAAACATAAACGCAGACATGTAAGGCTTACGTATATGTTATCACCTATCTGATATATCATTTGGGCTCTAGTAGGGACACTAATAGAATAATGAATTCATTTCCATTCTGTTGTTCGAGTTAAGGTCTGTCCTGTCAGCTGATACATGCTCATTATAGCGCTGCACAAGCCAGTTGTATGTGATAAATCAAGGGTGTATCATTACAGGCTCGCTCATCCCCAACTATCATGGCGAGCCAAAGGTAAATATACAGTGAACAGTGTATGTCAGGGTAAGAGTCCAGCTTGCTTTAACATATTTGGCAGCCTCCTGGTCTCAGAACAATTAATAACATTGTCAGGCCAACAGCCATTAACAGAGATCTACAGCACATGGTGGTGATTCAGCCATAAAGCAGTGAGATTAAGAGCCTTAATAAATACATGTTAACAAGCTGCAACAAGGATCTGACACAATCACGTTATCGTCACGGAGACATTGCATTCGAAACACACGATAATCTGAGTAAAATGATAAAACATTTGGACGTGTAATCTGAATTATATAATCTCAGTGACGGATATGTTTTGATGTAGTGTAAATCAAGCTTTCAGATACTAGCTGACACAACAACAACACGCTCTCCGCTGAGAGTTTACCAGGTGGTCGTGTTGCAGCGGGTGATGCTCACCTTTGCATGGGCACGTGTGCTGGCCGCGACCGGGCCCTGCACGAGTCCTCCCTGTGAGGGGAAACCGAGCGAGAGCGGTGCTGGGCGGCCCGCTGCTGCTCAGGCACAGCCAACGTGCTACCTCGCTCTCTCTCCCTGGAGTTACGCTCTGCATCTAAACACACACACACACACACACACATGCAAAATTCAAAAACACACACAATCATACGAAAATGTTTGTTGAATCATGGATTTGTGTGAGCAGAACATACACAGACATGGATATACACACACAGCAACAGACACACACATTCAGGCATTACTTCTGTGTCCTTTGATAGGGGTGCACAAGTTGTGAGTGTTGTGCTACTGACGACCGCTTGAGATGCCATTCTCCTACAGACTGTAGAACATCTCAGCAGGATGTTTTACAGGCAAATGACCAGCTAGCACACAGGCTAACGAGTCATGTGAGCTAGCCCGAGTAGCAAACTGTTTCTGCCATGTCTCTGTCAGAGCTGAGGTTTGCTTGCAGTTCCTGTTTGAACCTTTTCACACTCTTGACGCCTTGGGGACATTTAACTACTGCAGCAGCAAACAAACACCATGGGACATCAAATGTAAATATAATACATTATGATGTATATAATACAAGACGATTATTGACACTAAGTACCAACCAATGTTTCCATATTTTTCTTGCTGCATGTTACTGACTTGTGTTAACATTTTGTAACGTACAATAACGTTGGCCCTCCACGTTACAAGTTCTAAAAGGTAGATATGCAGAAGAGATTCATAGAGAAGTTGTTTAGATGTTGGTCCTGTTTATTTTCTTCATAAACTAAGTTATGTGACCAGCACTTGGAGCCTTTCAAAGGCTTGGATGGAGACAAAACTCTTTCAGTTGATTGATCAGTGCAAACGTTGAAAAAGATTTGTTTTTTTCTTGATTTTAAAAAGTACAAACCAGTGTACATAAAAATCCTGTAATTGGATATACTGCTTGTTGTAAATATATTATTATTATTACTAATATTTTTCCACTGAAACAAAAGCTAAGGATAGTGGGCATTGGTGCATTAAGAGCCATCTACCACACAGTGTCACTCTGACTAAAGATGTGATCCGATAAATTCCTGTGATCAATAAAGTACATTTCTGTGTTGACTAGCATTTAAAATATTAAAAGAGACACAACTCTCTATGCTTTTATCTGTTTAGGTGTACAGTCTACTGTATACAGAATATATGGTAGAGTACACATGCACAAATGTGTTCAGTAAAAATGCATTGTTTGTGCGCATGATCACAATCTGAGCTCAGTGTTTGAATCATAAAATAAAGAAGCATAATTATGCGAAACTAAGTTGCAGATTGTGAACAATCGTTTAAATTCCCCATGTGAAAAATCACACTCGATTGTGTATAGCCAATAGAAATGTATGAATATCTGAAGCAGGTCCACATTCAGCCTGACAGGAGAGGAAGCCACAGCAGAAACAGTCAAACAACAAAGCAGTTGTGGTGACTCTGTAAATTCAGCTTCTAGTTTACATGTCCGGTGTCCTGTAAGTGAAGTAAGCAACCTCTGAGCAGGACTAGAAGCATGCGGGTGAATGGCAGGAGACTAAGTGGAATGGCAGTGAACTACAGTAGCTCGGTGCGTCAGTGTTTCTACGGCCCAGCAGAAGAGGAGAAACTGTTCACTGCAGCCTCGCTGAGGTCCAGTACACTGCTGAACTTCAGCAGTGTACAGGCTGAACACCACAGCACTGCAATTGAAAAACTAGCAGTCCAGTAGTAATATGATGAATTGCAAAAGTCTTCAGAGTGTTAACTTTTGCTGATACAGCAAAGATTAATTGTTTTAATTTGGGTGCAACTTGTTCTAAAACATACAGAGGAGCCAAAAAGGAGGCTGGAAGATTTGGAAGCATCAGAAGGAGGGAGGAGGCAAGAAGACGCTGTCTCACCCAGTGCTGGACACCTACATGCTACTACGAGGAAATACTTGGTAACCATGCCCTCCCCACCCACCTTTACTCACTACCATCAAACCATCATCAAACTCTGTATCTATGATGCGATGGGACCCTGCGCATACAAACACACACAAATACACATTAACAAACACACACATACAAGACAGGGTAAGGTTGAGCAGTTCTGTTCCACTGAGAGACAAAAAGAGAAAGCTCAGTGAAGCAAAGGTTAGCAACCACACACTCGAAGTACAGTAGGTTCACAAAAGAGAAAACTTCTTGATATATATATATCTATATATATATATATAAGCACACAGCCTGGACATGTAGGGTGTATATCCAGACATACTCTGTAGCTTCTTGCTGGGGCTGTCTGCATGGACATGTCGGCGTGGGAGGTACGGAGACGGCTGGGGCAGAGGTATGGAAGACGAGTCATGTGTCTGGAGTTTGTACCAGTGAGGAATGTCGTCCAGCAAGGCCGTCTCCAGCTCTATCAGGATCTGAGAGGGGAAGGATGAGGGAGCAGAAGAGGAAGTGAACAGTCTGGTGGAGCCACTGAGCATCACAAGTGTTACGGACTGTCTTTCTTTGGAGGCAGTTCAGTGCTGCAGATGTTGAACACAAACACAAAACCAACCTGCAACCTCTGATCCCAAACTACAGATGTGTTCTCGTTGTTGAATATTTGAATACATATGGAAGGTTGAAGAGTTAAAATCAGTCAATATTACAACTTAAAATTACGGATTACAGAACAGACTAAACAATTATATAATATTTTATAATTCTGTGCAGCAGAACTATCTCATTACTCCTTTGATTCATTCCCCTGTTGTGTGGACAAGTCTTCAGACCCACATGACTTCATCTTCATGTCTCGCCAGTAACACAAGATTTCCATCTGATTATAATGCATTATTTGATATAATGGATTGACTTAAATCATTTGAATAAAATAGTAAAGCAAATTAAGATGATAATGTGTGCTTTAGATAACACTATGTGAACAGCTCATTCCTGTACACGTCTAAATTGCCACTTAGTTTATTGTAAAACCCAGAAAACCATACCCTTATGATATCAACACTGGGAAATAAACATACATTTGATCAGTGAAAACTAAAGTAGGCATGTATACAAAAGAAGTACAAGTACACATGTCTCCCCCACCTCGCCCAGGAATTCACTCTCCTCCTCCTGCACTCTGGGCTGGTCCCAGACCGTGATCTCAAGCATGCGTTCTCTGAAGTCCCGCCGGTGAACGTGGGAATATATGAAGGTCTGGTTCCACTTGGGCTCAGTGCTCTTCTTCACTGTTTTAGTTCGCCGTTTACTCTTGTCACTGAAGCAAAGGAGTGAAAACACAAAGTTTAGATTACAAGAAGAGTGACCTTAAAACAACAAGCATAGATGACTCATGGTACATTTATGGTAAGTAATACTTGCAAGAGGAACCTGCAAAATAAGAAAAAAAAATACTCTGTGTCCTTACCTCCTGTCAGGCAGGAAGTACATTTTGACGTAGGGGTTCCGAGGTCGTCCGTCTGTTCGGGTCGGCAGGTCTATGGCTTGAAGGACGTTGACGATCAGCTGATGGCCCACTTTGTCGTACCACAGCTTCACCTGAAAGGATGCGATGATGGAAGTTAACCTCTATCTATATTCATATTGATTCACGAACCTCTGTGCGTCCTCCTCCTCCAGATACTCACAGAGAGCTGTCCAGGCAGCACCATAGGGAGGTCTCGGAGGGTCCCTGGACTAGTAGGGGACATCACTGATATAGAGGGGCGGTCCATCTTTTGTGACTCAAAGGAGCTGGAGCCTGCTGAGGGATGAAGAGGATCAAATGTTTTATTAATTATTATAGGAAAAAGCACAATCAGCATCCAGATTTGGAATTAAAGCGAAATTTGAAGAGTGAATCATTTCCCAGAAGCTGTTTACACAAGCAGTAAACAATGGTAATAACTCCTACAAACACTTACTAGATTCTAGAGGAGGGTGGGACGACTCTGGGATTCTTGGGATGTCTCTGTGAAACGCAAACAAGAGTCGGTAAAGAAAATTAACTACATCATGAGAATAAACATCAATGGAGAGACACAGTCTAGACATTAGTCGGCATTCATCTTTTAAAGAAAAATGAATGAGTTCAACCAAGAGTTGTGTGGTAGAAGAAGAGCAAGCACTCAGTCAAATACACACTTTCATATTAAACATGATGCGTAACAGAGAAGAAAGGAAAAGCTGGAAAAAAAGGGATTTTCTCTTGGATCTGAAGGATTTCTGGGGAGGCATGAGGGTAAGGGGCTCCATCCATCAAATCAACACTACTTACTGATATGCTCTATACACTTTTCTCAAGAAGTTTTTGGACATAATTCGGTGGATAGAGCTTTTAGATAAAGGAAGGAGACATATCAAAAGTGTCTGTCAGAATAAAATCAAATGGCAGCACTTTGGTATTTTCATGATAATTATATCATATTAATAGCACTGATCTTACCCTATAGGTCTTGAAACAACTATTTCCACTTGAGGTTCGGCCTTTGATTCAAGGATGATGTTGTATACTTCTTTCTTGGTTGCCCCCGGCAACGACTTGCCATTCCACTGCAGCACCTCGTCACCTGGAACAACAACAACGATGATCCAGCCTGATTCTATTATTTTTGCAATTATGTCTGTCTATAAAGCCAGCAGCTAACAGATGTTTGTATTTCTTAATATCAAACTGAAATGTGAAAAGAATACAAAACATACAGTGAGTCTGAGACTCAGACATGTTAGAAACTGTTTCTTAGTTTCAGGACTGTGGCTGTTCCTGGCGAAGGGGAGCCAGCATTGCTAGGAGAGGTGGTGTCAGATATTTTGGTGCACTATTGACCATAGGTGACCAAAGAACACACATTCCTTACAAAGTCAACAGTTACTCATGTTAAAACCCACTCAAGTTAATATGAGCAATGATTCATCCACTTTACTCAAGTAAAAGTATAAAAGTACAGGCTCTGAAATCTACTCAATGTATTAAAGTAAAAAGTCGCCCTCTGAAGACCATTTCTACTGACTGTATTCATCAAAAGAAATGAAGCAGCCTCTCAATGAAATTGTTAGTGCCTCCACGGTGTCCGACATAAAAGCAATAAGTTCAGTGGACTGTCACCTGCTCGGAGGTGTCCCACGACATCTGCCAGGCTGCCTTTCTTGACTTTGGTAATGAAGGCACCAAGTCTCCCCGTCTCTGTTATCTTCCCTCCTACCACCTGCACACAAAGAATCAGAGGTGCATGATGGGCACTATTATACATGCTATTATAGATATTTCTGAACGCCACAGCATTCACAGGCATTACAAAACTTTATTATTTCTGGATTAAACGTTTCCTCTTTAATCCCTTACTCTCTTGCTTTCTTTACTCACTTTCAATTCTCTCCCTAAGCTCTCCTCACATGATTCTCTAAAGCAATTCGAACACAACACTTTAAAAAAAGGATGATTTCCTGCTTACTTTTAGGCCGAGGAGGGACCCAGCCTCACGGGGCATGGCGGACCGCTTGCTTAATGTGATGCGTCCAATCAGGTGGTCGCCCTCTTTCGATGGCTGCCATGTAACTGGATGCTACCGGGGACAAGAGGGCCATGAGGACAGCAGACCAGGTCATTTATTAAGGGAGTTATGACATATTATGAAGGTGGAGAGGGTGAGAAAAAGAAGAAAGGGACAGAATGAAGACATATAAATTACATTAATAATTCATGTTAATCTTATATTTTATCCTAATGCTGTCCTGCTGAGGAGGGTTTGACAGCTAAATGCTTTCATTAGATCAGATTTGATTGTATGGTATAAAACTGTGGTGATCATACGTGAGTGTCTGTTTGATTGTGAGGAGATGTACTGTTGGAACATGTGAGTTAAGTGGTATCGACTGTAAGCACTCACATGCCACACTGCAGGATCCAATGGATGACAATCCCAGTCCCCTGCAGGCAGAAACACAAAGAGAGTTGGTCGAGCTTTTTATGTGTCATACAAACACACAGAGTAGATGTTACAATCCCAAGATTTAACAGATTGGTAGATTAATATTATGGTTTAAATGTAATGAAAGAAAGACTGAATGGTGGGCAATGGTATCAGGGTCTCACATGACCCCAACCATCCATCGAATCATTAACTTCTGTTACATGTCCCATGCGTAAGTCATTATACATCCTTCAACCTTTGATAAACATGGTAGCATCCTGCAACTGGATGGGTAACCTACAAAAAAGTAGTGTAATGGGTAAAAATATATTCCTATGAATTCACAGGTAAAACCTCTCAGTTTCTTTGCTACTTGTAAAAGGTGCCACAATGTATTTACTTCTGATAGCTGCAAGCTAGGCACGTTGTCACCGAGGAAACACAGGTACTGCAACAATTTACAGGAGGACAAGGAGGACAAGGAGACCATGTCTCATTTGATGTGACGGACTGTGTGTAACGTGTGTTTAATCACAGGTGATGGGTTTGGTACCATGTCATATGTTAATGAGTGTGACTTGGAAATAATTCCAGGTAACGGAGCTTTGTGGATGTGGGCGGGTGCAGGTCTGCAATAATGGACCTGTGCAGTACTCTGACACTGGTATGGTGTGTCCAGCTACTGCCGGCAAAGACCGTGAACCATCTCTACACTGTCAAATGGATTGAAACACAAAAAAGACTAAAACTCAGTGTCAGCAGCTTAACTGGATGTTGAGGTTCAGGATCATTCAGCTACTAAGAAAAACAGCTATGCTGCTTCTACCACTGTTGGCTCATGAGAAAACGAAATAGTAGCAGTGAAAACACATTTTTATATCCCTCAGTAATAGGTGGAAGAACTATAACATATATGTAATATGTAGTATTTTATTATATAGGGCATAGATGAGAGGATGTTGTAGTTGCAGTGCAGTATGCCAACCACAAGAGAGTTGATGAAATCCCACGAGTTCCTTGTTTTGAAAATGTATGTTGTAATGTATACTGCATGTTAAGTGGAAGGGGAAAAGAGCCATATAGATACAAAAGTTGAAAAAGTAAGTGCAGCAGAAAGAAATGTAACTGTCACTCATGAAGCACATCTCAAAAAATCCATTCATAATCAAACTGATTCTCTGTGTTCCAAGTTGGCCAGTACAGAACTCAATGCCAGAGCCAGGCCACTATCAGAGCATCCCAGCTATCATTAACACTGACAGATGGTCGGGGAGAGCAGAGGAGCTAACTGGCCCAGCATCACACCACTGGTCCACCACAGGAATAAAACAGCGACAGGATGACATCAGGAGGGGACTGAAAAGATCTCAGGGGACTGAAGATGAAGACTGAAGAAAAAGGGAGCAGGGTGAGAGTAAATAGAATTGCATGCTGTATTAATAATTGTAGTAATATTCGGGAGGGGTAAAGTAGAAAACGACTGCTCTCACAGGTTAGCCAGTGAGTTCATGTGTACAGGGGATAGTGAAAATCAGTCTAAACAGACACGACTTCTCCAGCGCTGCTAATCTGAACATCCACTGAAAATGCTAGAGAGGATAAATGCTGACTCAGCAGTTTAAAGTGCTGAGTGGAGCGTTTGGGTTTTGGAGGATGAACACGCTGGACAGATTACACAATGTGAGCTGCTCTTCTAACTGATGCTACATCAGAGCATCACCTCTCTGCAGGTATTAACGTATTATTGTTCTTCATAAGCTTTGAGTGTGTGTGTGTGTGTGTGTGTGTGTGTGTGTGTGTGTGTGTGTGTGTGTGTGTGTGTGTGTGTGTGTGTGTGTGTGTGTGTGTGCGTGTGTGTGTGTGTGTGTGTGTGTATGTGTGCTCCTCTCCCACTCCATCTGCTATTTCAGTCCCAAAAAGTGAACAAGGCTCTTGGGTCATGTGTACATAGTTCTTTAGATCACAGGACCCTAAATCACAAACCTGTGTTAACTACCTCCACCACACAGCCTTAAAACACTTTGTTAATAAAAACATGGATTTCTGTGCATCTTTAGGCCCAATCCAATTTCACCCCTTGGCCCTACCCCTACCCCTTGTTTTTCGAGGGTTATCTTGCCCCTCGAAATGGAGTCACAAAGGTTAGTGGTTTAAATCTTCCCCTACGAATTGGGACAGCCCTTCAAGAAGCCGTTACGTCAGTAGTCGTTGCCAAAACCTGACATGTCATCAGTAGTCCTCGATGTAAACAGACACGACAAAAAGTTTTGCAGGGATGTCATTGTAATAACATTGTTGAGATCTTAAATAAACGAAGGCTATTGTTTGCAGTTACTAAAGTGACAAACCTATAATATCCAAATAACATCTGTGCTAATGCAGGTGAATCAATGACATTTGAAATTGAAAAGCTTGGATGCTCTGCATTACTTCACGAATCAAAAGCACACAGCTTCAGTTTGCTAGCAGTGTTCAGGAGGAACCCCTGCCAGGATGCTTTGTTATAAGAGGAGCAGTTAAGTTCAGTAACATCGCTGCTAAACGCGGGTTCAATCAAGTGCATTGTGTGTGAGGAGGTACGATAATCACAATCATTATCGTACTTTTTAAATCCTTATTAAACGAGAAAATACTACATTTGTGTGTCTCTCTCCCAGCTTGCTGGTGATTCGCACGGCATTCTGGGTACCCCTAGGTTCTAAGTACGGGTCTGAAAAATCTTAGTTTCAAGGGGTTTCAAAGCCCCACGCCTTGGCTCTGCCCCTCAGTCCCAACAGGTATTGGGACAGCCTACCCCTACACGTGAACGCGCAAAACCAAGGGGAAGGGCCAAGGGGTGAAATGGGATTGGGCCTTAGTGTCATTTCAGGGAAGGCCCTGCTTATTTCATACCTCAGTCCCGCCTGAGGACCAGCGGTGACCAGGCCTATTCTGTCAGGACTCCAACTCTTTGGAACAATCTCCCTGAGAATCGTCTTGGCAATCTTTTTATCCTCTTTTAAATCTCTCCTAATTCTGATCTTACAGACTATTTTTATCATCTATTGTTGTGTGATGATCAAATTTCATTTCACTCTTTCCTAATGTTTGCTGTCAATTTTTTACTTGTAAAGCACCTTGTAACTGTTTTGTAAAAGCACTGCATAAATACGGTTTAGTAGTAGTAGTAGTATAATAATAATTAGAAATAATAACTAATATTTGTATGTGCATAACACATTAATTCACTCACTCAATTCAAACCAGATTTGTTATTTACTGTATGCTAGCTAACTATGCTAAATATCTATATATACTAATATATATTTTGATAAGCTCTGATAAGCTGACCTGCTTGAACATGTCACTGAGCGGAAGGCAGTAATTCTGACGAGCAGGTAAATGTTTGTGATTGTTATTGCTCTCACTTTTGCCTCTCAGGTTTACACACAGGCTACCTAACTGGTGAAGCTTGTTTCTGAATTAAGCCTGAATAATAACACCGGTTAAATATTTATACAGAAAACAACAGCTTGATTTTATACTTCACTTTTGCACCAATGAACCGATTCTCCAATAAGTCAAAAGGCCACGTTACAATATCCTGACGAGACATACAGGGTTATATTTGAGGAGTTTTATCAGATGTAAAAAGACATGGTGTGCATTCTCTGTATTTCTATAGCACTTTTCTAGTCTTGATGATCACTCAAAGCGCTTCACTGAACAGTTTTGCCACTTTCTCGATCACACACACTTAAATCACACACTAGTGACACAGCCATCAGGGGCAATTTGGGTTTCAGTATCTTGACAAAGGACAATTCAGCGTGCAGAATGGGGGAGACTGGGATCGAACCGCCGAACCTCTAGAAAGAGGACGACCACTCTACCTCAGCTGCTCTCTCTCTCTCTCTCTCTCACACACACGCATTCACGCACACACACACACACACACACACACACACACACACACACTCACATGTCACCCCACTAGCAGATTTCCTCTTCCATTTCCTCAGCACCATCTTGCTCGTCCTCTAAACACCAACAAGTAACCATTTTTTTTTATTCACTACCTGCTTCCATTTGACTTCAAACGCAGTTAAGTTGCTGTGTCATTCAAGCTTCAGTCTGGCATAAACTGCACTGGTACATTTTTGATAAAATTTGCTTAGCAGATTGGGGAACCACGGTGTATTATTAGCATATATAATCAAAATGCATAAATATTACACAGCAGCATCCTCTTATACAGCATGTCTGTTGTGTGATAAGGTTTAGACTAGATGTTTGTGCTCTGCATTAATCGATGAGAAAACTTCATTATGTTAAATAAAGTCAGACTTTTACATTACTTGGTCTTCTTTGTGAAAATGAAACGTCACTGTATGGATTGTTTTATTTACTCCAATTGTAATTACCTTATGATAATCACTATAAGGGAGTGGAGCCACTAAGTCAACCACCAAATCCAGTCCTTATCTCTGAAATCCCATCTATCTGGTTTATAGCTTCAAACTAATAAAGCACTATGTTTAGCTGCACTAGGAGGAGAAATAATTGGCTTGCTGCCAAATTTTCACTCTTTTTGATAGCAGTGTTGTCTACCGCCTAAATGTCAGTATAATGTCGATTCCTGCTTTTCAACCCAGCGCAGCAGCAGTTTATCCGTGGGCTTAAACACAGTCCAACATTGTGTTGAAAATAAACAGGGAGAAACAATGTGACAATGTAAATGCCACAAAAGTTGTATGAACACACTCTACACTACCTGCTCAGCACCAAACAGCAGATTCGAGCAGGTAGTGTAAAGTGTGTTCATACAACTTTTGTGGTGAATGTTGAAATTGCTGTGAATCTGCTAGATGAGTAAATAAGCAACTGTTTAATAACTAGTTCCTAATATCAATGAAAAGGTGATTAGAAGTCAATAGCCAAGTGTTCATCTGATCAGGACACATTTGAAACATATATCAGAGAAACTACTAAATAATGTATTTTCTACTATTAATAAACAAATATCAGGTGTTGGCCCCATTGTCACAAACAATTTGCCTAAATTCTCCAATAGTGCAGAGCAATTAAACAATAATCAGTATGACTGCGATTACAATTTCTTCAATAACAAAATCACAGGACGTCCAGTTTATTTTTTTAAAGTTGAAACCACCGGCTCCTGCAAGATTTGTGTTGGCAAAACAGGAGGGGGTCAGAATAAAGATGTGACTAGTAAAAAATTTAAACAACAAACTAAACAGTAATTTACAAATATAACAAAGTAGCAAAAATCCAACATAAATCAATATAATGCTTATGTATTGTGCAAACACCGTGGGAGGTGTCACACGTATAATTTGTTTTGAATTTGCCTCAGACTCAAAGAAAATATAGATACCTATGTAAATTTTCATGTTGTTCCATATATCAATTGGAGGAAGCTTACCGAGTAACAGGCTATTATACTTTATGGAACACTTTATTATGAGGCACTTAAACCGCAGACACATAACATGAGGTCACTTATCCCATCTCATAAACCTGTAACACAGACTGTGACACCAAAGCCTGCCAATAAAACAGAAAAATAACATATTGACCCTACGAAACCATCTGACTTGATCTAATGTATCTATGTGACAAAACATACAATACATGATCCTGCAAAACGTGCCACACGCCACAGATGAGGGTAAAGAGAGACATCCTGTTTTGAGTTCCAGCTAGCTAAAGAGTGTTTAAAACAGCTAATAATCCCAATCCACACCATCTACCCATTACCAGTCCCTGGGTTATAGTAATCTGGATTAAAACATCTGGAACCGGCCCTTCTGTGACCAGTGAGAGAGATAAGCTGTCAGAGCACAGCTATCTCTGCCTCTTGAACTCAAACACTCTCACGTGGCTTTCTTTATTGCGGCCTAGCATCGCAATGAGCTGCAAAAACACACAGGTACCAAAGCCATCACCAGCATCTGAGCAGCATGCAACCACAAGCAGGCTTGGTTTTTAGCTGGTGGTCCATTGGTGGTTGGCTGGTTGCAGCTGGCTGTTTGTGAAGCATTACATAGCAAGCGAGCCACTGACCTAATTCCACAAATCTGCTGGCCTAAATCACAGGGACTCTCCAAATATATGAGCGCTGTCCTGAGAGCAGCAGGGTTTAGCCACAGCACAGAGGTGTAGATGACACACAGGGATAGTAATGCACTGTGGGATGGGAGAGTGCTTCATCCTGTCACTTATCCTATAGTTTTACTGTCCGAAATTAGCATGTGTTGGTATTATAATAATATTATGAGCCAAAATGTCCCTCTCTTTTTTTTTTGCACATTGTCATAACTCTACTACCAAGTCTATTTTAGGAGGATACAACCATTAAGCTTGGGAAAATGGAGAGCAGCTTCAGCTTCAGCAGGCTTCCTTCCTGGACCTAATTGTGTAAGGATTATTTAATTCCTTATTTAATTTCATCTGCTATTTCCAGATGAAATATGTGTTTTAAATATATTCAGGATCTTTATATTTCTTAAGAGTATTAACTATTACCTATTGATGCTGTGGTTCTAATCCAGCTCACACTACACTGAGTATATCGAGGTGATACAGTCTGAAAATGCTCGTGACAATGATGAGAATACAACTAATATAGACTGATTATGGCCCTTTATGATTCCTACACAGAATGAGAATCATGTGCAGATTAGGGATGGACATGTGAGGTAGGTGAGAACTACAGCAGCTCAAAACCATCTTTTGGTGATAAAATCAGCTTAAACAAATAAATCTAAGGAACTGTGACAAATAGCAAACAATGCAAGGTGTGTAAGTTGGGATCGTTAGATAGTTTCGGAAACTCGTACAGTGAACACATCTGTCTAACTGACCTTTCTCACTGACGCTCTCCATGTCCACGTCCTCACAGCTGGTGTACTCAGGCGTGGAGCCGCCCTCCTCCTCTGAGCTGCTGATGGACATCTGCCGCTTGTTGACTCCACGTTTGCTCTTGTATGAACGTGGAGGGGGTGGCCGCAAAGATTCAGACTGGTCCGAGCTCTGGGAGTCCTTCCTCAACAGGTTATCCCCACCTTTGTCCCTTGGTGTCCGTATTGTACCCGGTTCTAGACGGCCCTTGTTCAGACCCCAGTCTGGAGGCACCGGTCCCCCAGGTTGGGGCCCTGATTTCAATCCGCCTCCAGCAGGTGGAGGCCCCCCTCCAACCCCCACGGTCCTATCCACAGAGTAGGCTCGGTGGTTCTCCAGGACCTTGCGGTCTCCTTCCCCACCCCCACCCCTCCTGGACAGACGGTTTTCAGGCACCTCACATGCGCTGCCTCCTCCTTCACCAGGTCCCAATCCAACTTCGTTGATTGCTAGATCACTGTGTCGTCGTTCATGCCGTACTTTGGACACCTTAGCATGCATGCGCATTTCCTGCTCCTCCTTCTGCGGTTTCACTGGGTATCGGGCCAGATTGGGGTCACTGCGATAACGATTCTGGAACTCCTCCTCACGTCGCTGCCGCTCCCTCTGCTCTTCATCCTCTGGGCGTCTCCGGTGTGTTTCTAAACGACCCAAGTTCCCCTCTCCATCCTCGTAGTCCTGAGAATGGATCTTCTCCAGCCTGCGTCCGTCTCCCAGTCTTCTTTCTCCTCTGTCACTGGGAACCCGCTCATCCAAGGATGACTGAGATGACAACTTCCCAGCAGGTCTCCGGCCACTACCACGCCCCATGCCTCCCTTACCATTTTGTTCATGGAGGGAAACTGGCCTTTTCCTGAACGAGAGGATAATTTGTTACACACATGTATCATATAGTCAGAGGCACAGGTGCACCACTTCCATTAGCACAGGTGTGCAAAAGCGGAATTTGTTATATGAATAAAATGCTGAGAAGAGACAGAAATAACTTGCGCTAAGCACATTCCTTTCTATATTTGTAAAACCTTGGCTCAGCCGTTTTTTGTGTGAACAGATTGCACATTCTACTAATCAACTTGAGACGGATGAATTCTTACCTAACTCACCCACCAAATAACAACAAAGGGATTGAATCAAAGACCTCTCAAGACTAAAAATCTGTGACCTAGCTTTTCCACGGGTTAAGCTAGAACAGACACAGATCTATTTTTTTCTTACCCCAGGGATTAAAAAACAACAGCAGCCTCTGCCAATATACCATAAAAATGGGTCCTGAGCCTCAAAGCATTGTAGGCTTTCTTTGTTTAAAAAAATGTAGTTCTCTTTCACCAATTCTTATCATATTAATAAGAAAAAAGGTACAATTTGTTAATGTAAAACATCCTCCAGTGGCAGTATAAAGAACAAGTATATCACAGAAGTTGTATTTGTATCCTTTGATGCCTTACTTTTCTCTGGGTGGTTCACTTTGGGAGCGAGAGTCAGGCATGGTGTCAGCACCCTTGGCAGCAGTGATACCAGCAGGCAGCTGTGTCCCGTCTGGCCCTGTGCTGGTGTTGGTGCTGGAGGGCGGGGCTTGGGACCTGGAGCGGAGTAGCTTCCTGTCCCGTTGGGCCTCACCTCCCGCGGTTGGGTCGTTCAAGGAGCTGCCCAGGCTCCCGGGCCGCACACCTGACCCCGAAAACCATTCTCCTGATTTGGTGAGAATCTCCTGCTGCTTACGGCACAGGTTGCATACCCACATTACCTACAGGGGTTAAAACGACAGGAGGTGTTTGCAAAGAGAATAATAACTGAATGGAGTTAACAAAAGAAGTGGTCAGGCATGCCTGTGACACAAAACTCAGTGGTACAGTCCCACATTTACACAACACAAATCATTTTTACCGAACACCAAGCCGAGAACCAAACAAACGCAGTATGCTGAACTTTTATGAAAGCAGATAAAGCTTCCTCTAAAAGTGGAATTTCACAAATAGATGTCTTTCTACTCACATACAACAATTGCTCATCCTAACAGAAAACTAACAATCCCAAGTTCAACACATTGACTTCATGCTTTTCCCTCTCTGTTACTCCAGCTAATCGAAATTTTAAATGCACTCATACAGTATATACAGATGTGTGCACTCTTAACCATCATCAGTGAACACAACTTAGTGGCTATGGTATGTTTTTTTTATTTTTTTTATTTTTTAACTACAGAAAGACCTTTAAAGGTTGTGTTTTTATGGGCGACTAATAAAAAAGCTGCCATTATGATCATATTGGTGATATAATAAAAACATCTCAATTGCAAGGGCTACCAACATCACAGTGACACAGTAGTTAAAAAAGAGGAAGGAAACATGAACCGAAAATTAAACTGTATGCATATTGGTTTTACCTCAAAGGAGGAATATTAACACTATTCTTGTCAAGGGTTTTCTGTGATTTAACCTGTACAGTTCTATAAAATGCCCCATTACAACTGGGCAATGTTGACATGTTGAGAAGAAATGATAAAATTCTATTCTTCAGCCTCTAAATGTGATAACATCAAATACTCACATGTTGCCATGGCTACTGAATATCACCTCACTTCCACAGAACAACAGGATTTATCTCCGTCCGTATATATAATCCCAGCGGTTTATTTTTCAGCGAGTAAATCCAAAACGAGTCAAAACTCAGTCGTCCCTTGTATTCCACGTCAAAATCTTGACCCAATCTGAAAACAAAACCTCCCTGGGTTACGAGGAAAACCCCAATACATGACTCCGCAGGCGGCCGATGGGATGGACTGTTAGCGGTCAGCTCAGCAGTTAGCAGTTAGCAGTTAGCCTTCAGCGCACCAAAGCACATTCATCATGGCCTGATTGAATCCTAGTTGGCGCATGTCCAGACTAATCTAAAGTAAATCCAGTGCCTGCACGGCCCACAGCTGTCAGGCAGCCGCCCAGCTACACACCGCTCTCTCTCTCTCTCTCTCTGCCTTTCTCCACCTCTTTACCTCAGCTGAGGGGCCACAGATTAGCGGTGGCTAGTAATCCTTTCAGCTCCTCACCATTATTCAACTCATCATCGGCTGACAATACCAGCTCACAACTCCTAACTTCTAACCTGTAGCACGCCCGGACAAGTCTGTCGCCGCTTAAAATGTGATGCTTGTCTATTTGAGGTTAGGGTGCAGGTGCTTGGAGGATCCAAAAGGAAAAGCACCACACAACATACATTGTCGCTCTCTTCAATTGTTATTGTGTTTCTGTTTTGTGGCTTTTGTTGTTGTGTTGTCACTTTTGCAGTTGTGAAGAGGCTTTTTCTTCAGTTTTTTTTGTTAATGTGCTTTCTGTAAGACGTCTTGGCCACCGTACATTTCAGACGGCACACTCCATACTCAAAAAGAATTTCAGTAACAGACACTCATGTCACAGACGAGAACATCCATAACAAGTATTTATATACCTATAGAAAAAGGCTCAGCTCTTTGAGTGGGTTCTGAATCAAACAAGCAGAACCCCCATAGGAAAAAAAGAGTCTCAGTTACAACACAAAACAACAAATAAGGAGCACGCTGGAGTGGTGGAGGTTCTGACATCATACTGCACTGTTTTGATCATCAGAGTAACGGTGGGGAGGTTTCATAATGTCCACGCTGCACACCTGAATGAATATGATAGGATAACATTAATTATACAATATTGAATGAGCCACTCATTGTAAAGCTGCAAAAGACAGGAGCCAATCAACCGATCCAATACGTAACGTCTGACTGTTCTGACTGACCTATAGACTGTATATAAGAGATGGATGACATGACAGTGCCCAAAAAAGCATGTTGATCGCCCCCTGGTGGCTAGCTGCAGTCAAAAACCCCCACCTTTTTTCTCAAAAAATACTTGCTATTGGTTGAGCATGTGTCGGCGGGACCTCGTTTCATTTGTGAATAGTGAGAGGATGTGGAAAGGCATCCTCCATCTTTTTATGCAGTCTATGATGCTTCACTGAGTAGGGCTGGTATTAAACTTCAGTATTCTATTAATGCCAACAGAAATGTGTTGGATCAAAGTGTCAAAGCTGCCAAGCACCAAGTTTTTGTACAGCTATACTTCTTTTTCACAAAAATTTGCAGGAATGCTCATTCAAAAAGGTGATTAACTATTTTCCCATTGCCAGGAGAGGAATTTGAATCAGTTTTTTGTCACGATGAGTCATGTTCGATGTCACCAGAAACTGAGGTGCATCTTGCCCGATACAAAAATAAAATAAAATGCTGTTGCAAGTTGTTCCCAAGATGAAAATCAATCAAAAAAACAAATAAACATACTAAAACTAAAGAATTATTCTATTTAAGGACACACTGTAATACATTCAGGTAACTTTGCATTACCCAAACCCTGGGTTCAACAGATTTATTGCAATGGGCTCCAACTACAGTTAGTTTGGTTTGCTTGTCACAGCCAACGAGGAGGAGTAAATGCTCTAATCCACAAACTTAATCCACGAGTGAGAGCATCATATACTGTAGAAGAAAACACATCCGGCTGTTCAAGCCCAGTGTGATCTCAAAGCAAGAGACAAAAAGATCTCATTTTCTAATGGCACGCCTTACTTGTAATTTGCTTTAAAGCCCACATTGCAGAGGGGGAGGGTAGTAAACAATAAATGGTTGTAGAACACATGGGCACACACACATATTCACACACACACGCATGCACACAAAGCATATAATACATATAATCCTTTACTGGATGATTGTGTGCTGTGTTCCTGGATAGCCTGAAAGATAGTGTGGGAATTAATTGTGTGTGAACCAAGTGTGTGTGTTTGTGTACATATGATGCAGAAGCATCACCCAATAGTGTGTGTGTGTGTGTGTGTGTGTGTGTGTGTGTGTGTGTGTGTGTGTGTGTGTGTGTGTGTGTGTGTGTGTGTGTGTGTGTGTGTGTGTGTGTGTGTGTGTGTGTGTGCGCTGCTGGACCAGCCGGAGCATGATGCCAGATTCTCAGCAATGCCGACCAATCAGCTCCTTCCGTCCAGGGGCGGCCCGCTTTAGTGTCACCTCGAGTTCATCTCGCTGCCTCACTGCGTGTTGTGGTGCGAGATGTGCCGTGAGAATGTGTTTGTATGTGTGGAGATATGGGTACGCTATGTAGGACATTTTTAAAATGTTCTTGCCTAGAAGAGCGTGGCGTGGGCGACTGCCTGGAGGCAAGATGTGTGTGTGTATGTGTGGAGAATAAGCAGTGCCATTGCTGTCATGTAATAATGTCAACCTCCTTCAGCCTAAAAAATATGCTTCTCCATGGTAACCAAATCACAGAGAGGAGCCAGTGAGGGAAAAAGGGAGAAAGCATGTGGCTGTCTTCCTGTCATTGGCTACCTTTGGGGACCAACTGGGGATAGCTTGTCCAATTTGGGACAAAAGGAGTGTCCCTAAATAGGCAAAGGCAGATTTTTTCAAGTATACTTTTGATGCTTTTTTTGACTTTATTTTGATAAACGCAGTAAAAGAGAGAGAGGAAGCAGGGTGAGAGAGTGAACACGCTGTAAATGGTCCAGCCGACCGAGAGAGGTGTATATGCCCATGTGGTATGCGCCTTTAATACTTGGCTATCAAACGGCCGTTTTTTGGGTCAGTGGTTATGGTTGAGGTTAGGTTAAGGTAAAGGTTACAGTAGGTCACCAGGAAACAAATTTAGGTCTCTGTCCCCATGTGGTCACGTGTGTGTGTGTGTGTGTGTGTGTGTGTGTGTGTGTGTGTGTGTGTGTGTGTGTGTGTGTGTGTGTGTGTGTGAATGTGTGTACCTGTTCATATTGACACACAGGTTTTTCTCTCTTTTCCTCTTCATTTTTTCTTGTTATTTCCTTTCCTTGTTCCCCTCTCCCTCTTCCCTCCTTTCCTCCCCCTTCACTTTGCTTTTCTCTCCTCTCTTTTAATTATTCTCCTTTCCTTGCCCTTTATTTCCTTTTCCATCCTCTGTTCCTTTTCTCTCTTTCTTCTCCTTCCTCCCCTCTCTTTTCCTACACTTCCATTTCTATTTTGCTCTACCCATTTCCTTTCTAATTTCCTCTTATATCTGCTCACCTTCTGGCTCCACTGACACACCTGGCTGACTTTACAAATGAAGACACCACACACCTGTCACTCATACTCCTCTGTCCCCTGGCCTCTTTTCCTTCATCTCCCACCCCCAGCACCGCTCCATCCATCTGCTGACAAAACGGTGAAGGTGAAGGCGTGCGCCACCGCAGCCCTGCCGACCGCAGCGGCATTCAACAGCAGCTCACGGCGAGAGCAGCATTCATTTAAGCCCGAAATGTGTGGACATCAGCTTTTCCTTAAATGGGCAGAATGAATAGGAGCCTTGGGGGTAGAGGAGCAGTGGGGAAGGGGTGGTTGGCTTTCAGTCAGCATGTGCAGTGACCCTACTCTCAACACACACACACACACCTCGACAGATTGACATATGAGGCAGCGCTGGGTGTAAACTGCTATCGTTCAGGGAATGGTAAATCCTGAATGGTGGGATGAAAGACGGCCGCAAAAAGGCATAATGCTCCATTTCCCCTAATACGGTAGTAGATCAACCCTGCAAGCAGACCATATGCATTCAGTGGTGAGGGCGGCTGAAAGAAAAGCAGAGCTGTAGTGGCTTTAAATCCACGCGGCTTTTACATTTCTGATGTCAATATCATGGAGAAGACTCTTCCCTATCTGCTTCCCCTTCGCTATTGCTCTCCACTCTTGAAGCAATTTATTCAAGCCTCAGAAGCTAATAATTATGTTCATGATAATATAAATGTGATTGAAATGTTTATTTTTGTTGGAAAATAACTCAGAAGTAGCACCATCAGTTGTTCACCTTAGAACAAGCTGCTAGTTCAGCAACAAGTCTGCTTGGTGTCGCGTTCGGTGTGGAGGGGAGGAAGGGGGGGTGCTGGTGGTGGAGGTGGTGGAGGTGGGGAGGGGCGGTGGGTTCGGAGGCTGGACTGGTACCGGCTGGGTGGGGCTGAGAGACAAGTGCGATCCCATATGACTCATACGGGGGAGGAAGTACGAACGCGACGTTTCGATAACATATTTCTTCGAATGGACTGAGTGAAAAAGTCGGCGGAGTGACTGTTGTCATACTTTGAGGGTCCATACTGACCCCTACAAGTCATTACGGATAGTTAAGTCCCAGAAAATGTATTTTACACAATATGGGCCCTTCAAAACAGTAATGCAATACTTGCAAACAAGCCAAAACTTAATCTGAAGATAAAACTGTGAAGGAGCAAACCAGAAACATCTCATTCCTCAGGAAACCACACCATCACAATATGTAGGGTTTGTCTAAACAAGCTTAGAGTCTAAGCAATTATTTTAGTGTTTACTGTATAATTGTGTAGTGCATTCCCCATATTATATTCTTTTTTAATATGCCTCATTTCACCATTGAAATTGTTACATAAAATGTTAATTGCACAAGTACAAACATATTTTAAGTTCACACAGAGTATGTCTGGAAAACAAAGGTTTGAATTGAAGAGAGAGAGAGAGAGAGAGAGAGAGAGAGAGAGAGAGAGAGAGAGAGAGAGAGAGTGTGTGTGTGTGTATATGTGCTGTGTGTTTGTGTGTGTGTGTATGAGTAGAGCGGAGTGTAGTAGGAGGAGCAGAGAGCAGTGGGTTAGTCATCTATTACTGAGGAACATGATTGAAATTATGCAGTGCATCCTCCCTTCCAGTAAGAAGTGCAGTGTCAGCTTGATGCAGTGAGCGAGCGAGACTCTGTGTGCGACTGTCTCAGTGTGAATCTGGGCATGTGTGTGTGTGTGTGTGTGTGTGTGTGTGTGTGTGTGTGTGTGTGTGTGTGTGTGTGTGTGTGTGTGTGTGTGTGTGTGAGCGTCAGTGGTAGATAGTGGGCCACACAGGGGCCATATACTTACAAATAAATATAAGAGCTGAAGTCATGTGCTGAATAATTCATGAGAGAATAATACTCTGTGTTTTACCCTGCCAATAACACAAGGCATCGATTCGGCCCAGATTATCATACAAAATCCTTAATTTGGTATAAATTACCATTAATATTGGCACAGGAGAACGAGATCACCGTGCTTCCTATGGGCTTGACTTAAATTGAGTGATTACGGTATATTCAGTACTTGTGTACATTTGTTTGTGTGTGTGTGTGTGTGTGTGTGTGTGTGTGTGTGTGTGTGTGTGTGTGTGTGTGTGTGTGTGTGTGTGTGTGTGTGTGTGTTAGTGTGTGTTCGGTGCCAGCGCCAGTCTGCACTCCACTAGGAGGCAGTGCTCCTCTACAAAGGAGAAAAATCGGTGAGTGGTTGGTTCAGTTTCTGGAGGCCATCTGGAGCTGACATTAAGCAGACATAGACAAGCACTCAGCCATTAACAAGCTATAACACCAGTATAAGAGAAATAGCAGGGCAAGTTGACACAGGGCTTTGAAATACACATCAGCTCCTGCACAAACTTCAGGTATAGCTTAGCCTTTCTGGCACATACTGAAATTAATTTAAACTTGAAACTGTTGGTATTTAATGAGGTATTTTGTTTTGTGTTTTTGTCAAATAAGTGACCATTAGATCCAGACAATGAAAATATCCACCACTAACTTCACCATCTTGAGATTAGCGGGGGGGCTGGAGCCAATCCCAGCAGACATGGACGAGAGGTAGGGTACACCCAGGACAGGAAATTTAATGGCTTTACACGTACAATATGTTTCTTCTGCCACTTGAGGTCTCTCAATAAAAACAATAACAAAAGATCTAATTTGATAACATCATGGAGCAGCTTGGGATCATGGGAGTTGTTGTCTTCACCACCATTGCTCATGAAAATCAACGCAACTCAGGCCAAATCACGTCCACAGATGAAGGAATGTATTAAAGTTTTATTCATGTTACACATCAAACGGCAATGACTAAACATGATCCAGTGATCCATCATGATTGACCAATACGAACAGTAGATGAAACGGCAGCTCACTGGCTAACTTGCTAACAGTGTCTTTTTCCTTTATCATATTTTGTTTGCCCCGGAAGGGAGAGCAGAACCTGGCAAAACCACAGGTAAAGCGAATAATGGCACAAATGAAAGACTACAATAATGAAATGTCTGATTTCTCTGGATTTGAACACTGTTGGAAACATTTAGGATCATTTAAGTACACAAGTCAACAAAATATAAAACAAAGGTCTATTTGTTTTAATGAAGAATTATTACTTTGATCTTTAAGAGCAAGCATAACTCATATGAACTCTATTAGGGCCTAAAGAACCTATTCTCTCCATGATTCCTTTTTCTTTTAAGGCAAGAAACCACGCACAGCACCACCAGTAAAACGATGACTGCTTGTGCTACAACAACATGAACCGACATTTGCCAACCCCTCCCTTCATGATAGCGTGACAGCTATGCCATAGTTAAAACTTAGCGGACAGCTTCTGCTAGTAGATTTCATCAGCTATAGAAAGTTAGGTATGATCAACCTAAAATGTGCTTGATGAGTTGTCACCTGGGTTTCCATCCAGCTATTTTGAATGCATATTTTTAAAAACAAATTTTTAAAATGTTTTCTCAGTTCAGGCAGACAAAAATGTCTTTATGCGTGGACCAATGAGGAGGCTGCAATGGAATTAATACAAGATACAAACATTTGCTCTCCGTCACCAAACTTTCCAATATATCCATTTATTACACTATTTCTTTTTTGGAGCTTTGATGGTTTGACTTATTTAATAACACCATTTCATTGCCCCCTCTTCTTCTGCAGTGGTGTAATGGCACCTGACTGGACAATTAGCGCCATCTGCTGCCTATCTCATTGAACCAATTCCTAATTGTTGCATAATAGTAGTGGATGGAAACGCGCATAAATTTGCATGTAGTTCTGCCGCTTTTTTAAAACGTGGTTAAAATTTGCGGATCATTTGAAAGGAAACCCGGCTAATGTTCCTACTGACTCTTTTAAAAGGAGAAAACGGATCATCCTTAAGGCAGAAGCTTGAACAGTAACTTTTGATATCCCAAGGGAAAGACCTTTAGGACATTCACTAATCTTGAGTTGATGGAGCGTAAACCCAAAACCAGTAAAATGCCCATCAGAGATACTAACTCTGATAGCATTCAGGGTTGTCAATCCTTTCTACTCTGACACTTCTGCCTTACCTGGGAGCATTTATAAAGTAACACATACTCAGTGAATCCTGGGCAACGGGCTGTGCAACATCCCAAACTAAAGCTCCCTCACATTCCCTTCACCATCTCTTTGACAGGGCGCAGCAGTAACAACACGTTTGCAGTGGGGGGAAGTGGTAAGTGGACAAAGTGGAACATATACAGTACCTGGGCCCCTCCCATCTCCCTATGGCAAGGCTGGTCTGGTCTCAAACACACAGGCAGGGAAAGCATGCACAGGCATTGTGCATTCATAATGCATTCAGATAAAATGTTTGTAGGGTAGAGTGCTTTCTTATAAGCATGCCAGCTGAAATGCCAATCTATCATCATTGTTTTTGCCAAGGTTTTATCACATTATATTATATACTGCCCCCTCCCAGCACAGCCATGCCTACAGCCATAGGAAGAAGGGTCAGGATGGGTCAGACAATTCAGACGCCCCTGCAGACAGCCTATGTTACGGCTCATGCTCGCTCTGCCCACTGTGATCAATTTTCAGGGTCTGCATTCATTCTCAGAATTAGAGTAGTGATGCAGGATCACCCTGGGACAGCTTATCCACAAGGATCTGTCACACAGAAAACGGATTGTGGGTCTGAATTCCTGTTCTGATGCTGTGAATGAGCACAGACCCGAGTGTGGAGGGGAGACAATAGTGGTGACCCATGCAGCGAAACTCAGCGAGCCTTACCCTGTCCTTCACTATGAGACACTTTGCAGGGGGAGGAGACAGACAATGGACACAGTTAGACAGGGTTTATGCTGGAGAACAAATCTGCTGAGGACACAATAGATCCAGGTGGCTCCGCCCCACACAGTACAGTCATTTCTCTGAAAAACCATAGTTAACAGAAACTATGAACTATCAGGGACTTCTGCTGTTCAGTTCAGTCAGTAATCCACAAGTGGGTTTGTACACACACTGGCTTCACTCCGATCCAGTAGCTTAGTCTCTTGCAATTGATATTGATGTTTTTTTCCACCCTTTTCTTTCGGCTGTGACATTGCAGGTCTGGCCAACATGAAAGAAAGTAAACATATAGTTTACGTCACCTCTCCGGGGCAGAAGTCGGTGTGTAAGCGGACAATCTCACCTCCAGATTTGAACACGGTCAGCATTTATGTGGCACAAACATCACATTCACAACACAGAGAGAACAAAAAATAAAATGCTAACCACTTTGTCTTCCTTTGATGCATGCAGTCCAGGTAGCAGTGGGAATTGAGAAAAGTGAGGTATGAAGTGGAGCAAGGAAGGAAAGGGAAAAATGAAAGAGCATAAAAGGATATAAGAAACAGGGATGAAGAGAGGGCGAGTTTGTGACAGATTGTGGGAAAAGAGAGGAAAGGAGGATGTGGTGCAAACATTTGTTATTTACATTCTGCAGAACTGATACACATACTTCATATTCAGTGACAGAGTCTGAGGCGGTGGGGACGACAGTATGTGAATGTAAGTGACCACTGACATGTTTGGCTGCAATGACATGCATGACCCAGCTTGGCATGACCTGGGTGTGACTCATGACCTGTGACAACATCAGTATGAATCACAGCTCCTCAACACCAAGAGGAAACTGGGACAGCAAAAGCACTTCTTCTCTGGAACAAAAACCCTTCAACGTCTTTTAATTTTCATATATTCGCGTTTTTCATATATTAGATTTTATATAAGGCAAAACTAAAAAAATCTTTTGAATTATCGTTGAGCTACTTAGCATTTTTTTCATTGAATTCTTCCTTTGATCTCAAGATACTTTAAAGAGGTCGTTGTTTTTATGTAATTCTTAATGTCATCAATACTGTAGATTTATACAACTACAATTTGATGAATGAATTATTCTATCATTTGTAATACACTATAATATGTCCATTTCCACCATGTTAGGCAAGGGGAATGCTCATGGCATAAATCAGTGTTTGGATGGTGTTTAGCCTGTTGCTGTGATGCCTTCTGCAGGGCACAGGGCAGCACTGCACAGCTCTGCCAATAGGAATTGATTAATTATTACAGTAAGCTGCTTACGAGCAAATAAAACTGAATGGCCTCATATTTTTACCCCATATTTTTTATTTTACTGACCCTTACAATGCCATAAATGAAAGTCCCTTCTCAGATAAGATGGGATTTTCAAAGTTTTCTTTATAGATAGGTTTGCAAGACACAAATAGATAATCTGTTTTATGACTAAAAATATAAATTGCCATACATAAAACACACACACATATATACACACATAAATTCACACCCACACACATAGGGTTAACAAATATGTATATGTATACCTTTTATAGAAACTACTACTGGTAGAATAATAACAATGTTTTCTTGTGTGTGTGTCTAATGTAATGCAGATGAACTGACCCTTCAAAGATAAAGGATTTATCTTACACAAGTATTGTGTATTTATTTTATTTTACACAAGGATTCTTGTGTACTACATTACAAAAGTAGTGGTGGCAATCCTCTGTACCAGCTGTATTTTTGCTATTTCAATTGGATACATACATCTGATGAAGCAAGCTGTTGGACACATGCATTTTTGGAGGGTATATTTATCCTCCAATTATTTTACAAAACAAAAGAAAGCCAAACTGCAAAACTGGAGAAAAACAAAGTGATGCTGATCTGGAGTAAATTAGCAAACTGTGAGCAGGAGAGAGGATTTTAAAAAAATCACCAAAACTCCCACTTTCCTAATCCTGTTATTCTGCTTGGCCTACTGGACAACCTAGGACAGAGGCAAGCACCACCAAGACTAAAGGAGCTTCATCACTTCCAAAGCATCCCTACCACACACACACAACAATATACACACACACACTCAAATAAACACATACGGACACACACAACCTTTCACGAATATACACGCATAAAAGAAAATAATGAATGTTCTCTTATCCTTTATGAGGATTTTATAAATCAAATTGTGCCATGATCTGTTTTGGTTAAGTGGTTAAATTAAGTAGTTGCATTTTCACAAATCCTTTTGAAAGCTTAAGCTTTCCATAATAAAACGTGCCTTATTTGAAAAAAGATACTGATTTATGTTATTTTGAATCTTTTGATTCAGCTGAATGTTTAGCTTTATTTGTGTTATTTATAGATCACATTAACTCCATGCTAGTCTCTTGTTTTCCACGTTACAGCCTGCCTCTGTCAACGTAATATTAATGACTTTACCATCAGGGATACTATGTTTATCCCCAGGCCTTTGAGTTCATGTGGTGCCAGTGTGAGTAGAGGTCCAGCTGGGATGGGCGGATACTGAACAGATTGGGGACCAGCAGGCCAAGGGTGTAGTGCCCATGTCCAGGTAACAGAGTCAGGAGGAGGTCCTCTCTCTTGGGTTGGAGGGGAGCCCAGAGAACGTTTGGATGGGAGAGGGCTGGGACTTAAAATAGCTCAAACATGTTTGGTTTATGGGTGGAGGCCAGACTGATCCAATCTGGTAGTCAGGTCTTAGATTCTTCTTAACGGTTTTGATTTGCTGTTATAGTGTGGGTCATTGATGTATAACAGTGTTGCCTGTTGTTTGTAGCGTAAGTGTAGCACTACTCAGTGTCTTTTTTCTTTTTAGCCACTTTGACTTTATTGATTAATTGCTTTATCTAATCTCCAGCAGGTTCTATCGAGTGATATATCACAAGTACAAGTTCGACTAACTTGACACTCATGGTCTTTTGATGATCATTTGAATTTTGATATTTTGGATTCATATTAAACACATGGAAAACACCTCTTTGGTGCCAATAGGCACATTTTTGAATTATTTTTTATTGTGAGCATGTTTGCAAACTGATGTTGTCATTTAGCTTAAAGCACTGCATAAGTTCAGCCTCACAACCGTGGCAGGTCTAGGGTTTTTCCATATCAGGGGCCATAAAAGAGCTATAATTTACACAGAGGGGCCAGAGATGTGTCCAACATCCCTCACAATTCCTAATTCAGTAAGGTGCTCTTTTAAGTCATTCCTTGTTCACTGTTATAGCTCTATAGCTTTGAGCAAATACACACATCATTGAATATGTTTTGAATATTGTTCATTGTTCAAGTACATTGTGTTCTTTAAATAAGCATAGAAAAAAAAAATTCTTAACAAATTGTTATAATTATTATTAGTATGGTTAGTAAGTGACTTGTTTATTAAAAGAACATTTACAAATCACTATAACTTCCCCAGCTACACTGCCACCCTCTTTAAAAAGCAGAATCAGATAAATGTTTAATGGCGAAAGAGTGCAACACTCAATCAAATCAAATACTCACTGCCAATAGGCTTGACTGATGTGTGTCCATATAACTTCAGTATGTCCCAAAACAGTTTCCATTTTTTTGACTAGTGACGTTCGATATTTACATTCGTCAATTGGAATTAGTGAAAGCAATTTTGGTGAAAATATATTATAATACTTGGGTTTGGATCAAATTGAGCAAAGAGATGTTGAAAGAAAATAAGTGGATGATGCTGTTAGAGTTGTTTGAGAAATTGTTTCGCTCCGGTCTTTGCTGTGAAACCAGGTTGGAATGTGATTGTTCTAAATGAGCGATGCCAACTGTTGTCCCTCACAACAACACAAAAAAAATGTCTCTAAGCTGTTTTCAGTATGGTAGTTTTTATGGAAAGGTTTTCACTGGCTTTGTTAGGACATGTTGCTTGAGGGGAGCAGCACTGTCACTGTGGGACATGCATGCTTGATGGCTGCAGTGCAGTCACAGGACACACAAGACAACACAGATGCTGTAACTGGTGTGCTTTCACAATCAAGTGATCTCAAGTGTTTCACTTTATAACCATTCCACAACACTAACCAGCCTCAGACTTAAGAAATGAGCCGATGACTGGTGCCAAGCCATTCTCCCAATACACTTTGGTCTCACCAAAGTGTGACCAGGGAGCAAAAAAGCAGACGTCAACAAACACACAGAAGCGGAAGGACCAACAGTACAACTACAGCCGGAATGAGGTGAGCACACGAGGAAGAAAGAAGATGTCAGAGGTCAAGTTTCTCACATTGTTGGAGCGCAGAGAGACCCGCCCTCCACAGCGAGCACAGAATTTGGTCTGGCAATAGGAGCAGTGGTGACCGCAGCCGTCAGCAAACTTGGTCTTGCGGCAGATTCCGCAGGTGGGCGCATCGTCCTTCGGCTGGGTCTGCTGACGCCGTGTGTCCGCCCCGATGCGACGCACCTCCTGTTTGTAGCTCTCAAACTGCTGGTGCAGTGTTCTAAGAGAGAGGGAAGAGAAAAGTTGAACATTGCCCGTTAGTTGTACATCATGGACTATATGAAATATTAGTAATTTACCTTCTAGCACAGTTCAGATCGTCCTGTATCCACACATTTACAAAAACTAAAACAGAAAAGGACCTGGAGGGATTTCTGAATCAGTGATTCATTTTGTGGACTGAATAAACCGAAACACAGAAACACAAAGCAGTGTAATGCATGTGTGTGTTTGAGAACAACATTTCAGTTGGGGCTAAATAACTGGCAAGTAGAGCACCACTTGAAAGGTGCCTTTCAAAAAAACCATGCACGCAATAAAAAGAAACTTCGGCTCAGTTTTACTTGGTGGCTCACAGCCTTTCCCCTCTGCTTCCTGGGATGTCTATGATGAAAATAGCCCAAGTGTGAATTGAAAATCAGGACATGTGGAAACAGGCACAATGTTGTCTCAACACAACTGTCAAAGGAATACAGCATTAGCATACCATGGCTCTAATATAGGGGACCCAGACAGGCACTTTAATTACCTCGCTGAGTGAGAGAGATAGAGAGGAAGGAGATGGCTTCATTCACAGCCTTTTAGTTAATTTGCCTATTTGTGGAAGTAGACAAACTCTGGTTAATTCTCTGGCAGCACACTGACTTCACAGTCGTGTCTGCAAGTCATTTGCTAAACTGAGACATCTAGACCATGTAGCGCACTGGCATTTATACATTTGCACATTTGCTGAAGTAAAAATGAGTCATTCCCACTGAATCTCTTCACCCTCAAAAGAAAGTTGAGTAAGTGGAAGGCTGGCTATTAGCAGAACATTGAACACCTCGAGAAATCCTGCACAATTCTTAAAATACAAGTGTAACAGAGCAGTTGATTAACTAGAATCTATAATCACATGTTGCATTATCGCAAGGCAACTTTCAACTTAGTCATTTTGTCCAACCAACAACCAAACAATCCAAAAATATTCTGGTTACATTGATCACCTGGCACTGTTGAAAGTAGACATGTCCTCCTGTCTACAGTGCTCAGCTGCCGGCTAGGAAAGAGGTAGAGTACATAACAGCTGATCTGTTGTCAGCAGCTTTTTGTGGTCGAAATAAAACCAAGAGCTGTCCTCCACCCTCACCCATCCAAAGTCCAGGAACGATGTGCCTTCGCAGAATACTGATTTTCAGAGTACTATTCGGAGAAAAGCTCTCTTTTTACAAAAAAAGCCCCCATCAACAAAACTTTACATAAATCCCACAAAATACACAGTTCTACAGTCAATAGAACTATTTCTATTCCAGGGAATGAGTAGACAGAGGTAGTTCTTCTTCACTACAGCCTTTCTAGCTGCCTGTGGCGAGTGCTATGGCGCAGACACAGCAGACTGCCACCAAACACAGTTGGACCAGGGAGGTGACGAGCAGACTGGGACACATCTTGGCCAATCAGCTGACATGGGCAATGGTTGGGACAGTAATTATGTCACAGGAAATGTTGAATGAAATGTGTACTTTCTGTAAAAATACACTGTTAAGGTTACAGAATGAAACTCTACAACACAAAGCCTAAGCATCGTACATGGTTTTCTAAAAAAATTGCTGAAGGTGTGTAAGGAAAGCATGAAAGATAACCTCGTACAAATTAAATACATGGTAATCAGAGTACAGTTTAATTTAAAAATCAAGATTGTATAATTTTTTCTACGTTTGCATTATTTATTCAGAAATTTAAACAAAGTTAAACTTAATGCTTGCTATTCAAACTGGTTTCCTAGCAAGCTACCTACTAAGCCAAATAGTTAGTTTGTGAACTGTAGATGAACCTGTTAGCATTGCCAGTATAGTAGCTATAGCTATATATGGTTAAACAACCATTTGGGAACCCCTAACTTTTGGTATGTGAGCTAGCTTGTGGCTAATCCGAACCCTGTTATTTATATCTACTTGACTCATTTGATCTTAAGGGAAAACAGAGAAGGTAAGAACTGCCTTATCTGGTGCTATATTTTAAGAGGATTATTTGCATGACAACAAGAATCATTCCATGAACGTACAAATTCACATAGTTCGATTTTTGATTTGTTTTGCTTTTGATGTTATCGAGTGGAAAATAAAATGTGAAGTCTATAAATTCAAATACACTCATGGAATGTATGAATTTGAATTGCACGTGAATATTATTTTTCACTCAAAACTATTTAAAGAAGTCTTTGATTGAGCTGAAATGTTGATAAATGGATTCTGGAGTCGACACAAACCTAAACTAAACTAATCCGTACGTAATTCTAATGGAAAAAGGACATGACACAGCTACAGCAGCAACGTCATCAAAGTGACATTTGACCCCGAGAAGCTATCTATCCTGCCAATGGGAGTCCAGAGGCTGAGCCAAGCCCAGGCACCATGGGAACAGCTGTCAGAAACAGAGGGTGCACAGGCAGTTGTCATGGCAACATGGTGGCATCAAGTGCTGGGTGTCAGCAGGAGTCAGTGCACCAGCTGTTGCTGTTCTTAGAGCCATGGTTTCATCAGTCTTTTCTACTGCTTCCACACATTCAGCAGACGTGCATTGGTAAAGCAGCACAAGGTGACTTTTTAAATTGGTGTTCTCAGCCTAAATCACGAGGGAGCTCTGCAGCAGTGAGGAGTGCCTCATCCTCTTTGACGAAAAATGTCTACATTAAAAATTCTAACGTCTGGTCTGGACTATAATCTCTTTAGAAAAAGTCATTCAACACAAAAGTGTCTCCTAGATGTCAGCAGGTCAGTGAACATTCATTAAAATCTGGACCCCACAACATTAGATGTTTTATAGTATGTTCTCATATACCTTGATTTTAGTTACTTTCATAATTTGTCAAAAATGTTGTTGTGGTTGTAACAGTTTGTTTATTTAGCCATTTGGGGTCAGTAAAACAAGTTGAAAACACAACAACTGACATACTGTCATGTCGATAATAGACTCATGATCATTAATGAGTTTTGATACATGCTTCTGTGCCCTTGAATTCACAATTTTTTTTGTTTGCTCTGTCTGGGCCTCCACCAACGTGAATAACTCTAACAGCTATGTTGAACAGAATTAATATGCTCAGGCCAGCCGCCTGCTGCCACTGGAAACCAAGACAAGGAGCTGAAAGATGCAAAAAGGTTTTAACAGAGCCCATTTCACCATGTGGTTAATATGGAATATTGATTCATCCAGCTTCAAATCATAATCACTGCATTTGTATCTGTAGCCTAGTTCTTAGTTCAGACAAACGAAGACAAACATTATGGCTCCAGTTTTCTTTCTCAATTTTGAAACTGCTTCACAGTGCATCATGTCAGTGACAAAGAATGTGTCATGGTAACATGCTCTCACCAAGGGTGCAAACGGAAAGTGTCAGACTGGCACAGAACGGTGAAATCCACAAATATAGATATACTGCACAATTTCTAGTCACAATGACAATGTCAATGACAGCTGGAGAGTTACATGTGAAGAAACGATATGCAAATACAAACACCTACAGTATCCACCCAACATGTGCAACCTCACCAACCTCGCATTGTTAAATGTGCACCCTATTTAAGGACAATGATTAGTCCAGATTTCTGAGATCCCTGTCCTCTGAGTCAGCACACAGCTCCCATATTCATCCGTATCCACTCTGTGAGACACAGGGAGAGATGTGTTCTCAGGTAAGGACACGTTCTTGGTGTTCACTCTACTGTGTGTTCATTGACTACATGCCCGAACCTCACTGTGCTTCAGCCACCATTCCTTGGATCACAGGTGGTGGAGGAGCACTGAAATATTTTGTTGCAGCAGATACAATCTTTCTTCAACTGATTTCACTCAAGAGCAGGGAGAGAATATTTGCATTGTTAGTCACTTGTGTAGATGAACTCACAACCCTTTTAAAGGCCCATGTCCTTTTTTCCAGTTAACTAATTTCTCAAACGCCTGAATTATGTTGTACTAATGTTAACTCTTTACTGGATATACACTGTGTTGGTGTGTGGACTTGACAGGTGACATATACAGGCTCCTCTACTACTACAACTACAGACACATTCAATCACAGAAAGCTATCCTGTCAAAATGGATCCAGCAGGCTGACCAATAGGAGCCTGGGGTGGACAGATGGGTCAACAAATCACATGAATTTTATACAGGAGACTGTTGTTTCCAATGAGAAACTGATAATCCGAATGTAACCATGACAGCGAAGGTCCAACCAAACTGTATCCTCCAATCAGTGACGGTACCTCTCCATGTTTATTTTTGTTACCATGCCACAAGGTAAACACACCTTTTGGATTGGATTGTTGAGCAATTCACACAATTTTGTATTGTTCCAATTCCCTGGTACAGACCTTTTTCCCTTAAGATGCTTTTGACTCATAATATGTATCCTTGCTTCGCCATGGGGTTCATTAAGTTTGTCATGTTCCTCCCTTCCTTCTCTTTCTCTCAGTTTACTGGCGGATTGCCACCAACTCCCGGGACCTGGCAGCAGGAACTCCTCGGCTCCCAGATCAAGGCTGAAATTTGCTGCACATCCAGTTGTCAGAATCCTTTCCCATGAAATACAGCCACACTTTCAACCATTTAGTTTTAGGCATTTTGTTGTTATGTCGACTCGAGTTTGCGATAGCTACTAGCTAAATGTAGGCTATCACCACAGGCTGCCAGAGCCAGAGTGTGTTGTTACCAGAGTTAAGTGCTGTGTTAACTAGACACGTGCAGTGATGTTTATGGTGCCTGTAAGCAAAGCAACTATTTTAGTACAAAGCTCAGGCACTGAACTGAACTGAGGCACCAAAATCGGCATTGTGATTCGGTCCTGTAGGTACCGGCCATGTAGGAACCGGTACCTGATTTCTGTACCCAACCCTACACATATACACCCAACCCTGTAATGTAACAACAGAATTAGTGACTTCATTTCTATAAAAGCAGAATCTACTGTAATGTGTTACTAACGCTGTTGGCATGTGGCCATAGCAGACTGTGACTAGAGGAGTTCAAGTGGTGTGAACCAGCTGAACTGTGGCTGTCTCCTCTCTCTAGGTCAATGCCATGGGCCAGGAGGCACAGCCAGAGAGCTAGATGTGAGTTAGCCCTGCTTTGGCTTTGTCAAAACAAGTGTGCAAATGAAAACACATACACATATACACACACAGACCCATACCCATGCAACGTTAAAAAAAAAAAAAGTATAAGACATAAAACATAAGCATGTATGGGTTTGAATTTGCCTAATGCTACAAATATTCAGCTGATCATGTCTCCCTTCCTCCCTCCCTATCCTGTTTCTTCTCTCTTCTCTTCCTTCTACCCATCTCTCTCCACTGGTGTGGAGTTGTTAATTAGCACCGCTATGAATACATTGCCCAAGGATGGAAAGGGGAAGGCTCTCTGTGTGTGTTTGTTTGTGTGTGTGTGTGTGTGTGTGTGTGTGTGTGTGTGTGTGTGTGTGTGTGTGTGTGTGTGTGTGTGTGTGTGTGTGTGTGTGTGTGTGTGTGTGTGTGTGTGTGTGTGTGTGTGTGTGTGTGTGTGTGTGTGAGAGAGAGACTATTTCTGTCCCATCAGCTGATTCCTGGTGACGGCAAGACTTTCTCCGTTGGAGACACAAAAAGTTAAAGAAATAGTTTGTATGTTTCTGCAGAAATAGCTGAAACTGTCATTGCACAAAGTGTGATGAGACAGAATGGGCTTTGTGGGGCATTAGACTCTGCAAAAAAAAGTTATAAAGATTAAAGAGCCAACGGGAAGTGACATGTGTGTCCTGCTTGAGATTTAATGACCTAAAGAAGAAGCCTTTCACAGTAGCAGCTGGGGACAACAGACCAGACTATTTATGAATAACCAAGCAACATTCTATCTCTCTCTCTGTTTCTCACACCAGAGGGTGCAAGTCCACTTGTGAAGATTTGGCCGAATTGAAAAAGACAGAATAGACCTGCTCCTGTCGGCCGTTATATTGTACATCATTAAGATTGGAAGGTTGCATTGTTTCTGGGCAGCTGTGGTACAGGAGAAAGAGCAGGTCATCCACTAACCAGAGGGTTGGCAGTTCAATCCCCGTCTCCCCCAATGTGCATGCCGAAGTGTCCTTGGGCAAGATACTGAACCCCATGATGTATGATAGAGAAAGTGCTGCACGTGCGTGAATGGGTGGATGGCAAAACTGTACTGTAAAGTGCTTTGAGTGGTCATTAAGACTAGAACATTGATTAACGTGATTGATTACCATATTTTTGCGGGTCAGGTGGTGCAGATTGACTGAGGTATGTGCACGTATTAGAGCACTCTGACACACATCACTTCTGCCTGTTAGCATCTAAATCCTACTAACAATCTACAGCAAAGCTTCAGCATATTTCTAGGATCATTCATGTTTGCCTGAGAAGAAAACAGCCACTGACGTGTATGTATTTGATCCATATTTGATGGCATCCGATGATGTATACCAGTAACCTATAGAGCTCATAATTTGCTTCTTGCCACAAGATAAGGCTTATTTACAACATTTCCTCTTTTAAATTCTATTACATTTTCAAAATGGTGGTTACAACAGCAAGTGGTATGTTGTCTGTCTGTCTGTCTGTCTGTCTGTCTGTCTGTCTGTCTGTCTGTCTGTCTGTCTGTCTGTCTGTCTGTCTGTCTGTCTGTCTGTCTGTCTGTCTGTCATACACTGTAATTCAAGCAATTTACATATTGATTACCCCAAACTATAATGTGATGGGACCTTGTAGGACCATGGATGTTCCAGTTCTGAAAAGTTACTTAAATAATGTTGTTAACTTACGACATGCCTGTTTAGGAACTTAAGGTAGCTAGGGAAGCCATTCATGCTTTAATCCACTCCTTACAGGTTTTGTTTTTGTTAAGACAAAAGAAACAACACTGTTGAGATATGAAGTAGAAGTACTGCCTCATACACATCATTAGAGAATGTGGACAACATGCAAGGACTGTGATTGGACAATCACTGTTCAGGGGCGGGGCTCAGCAAACTGAAACCAAACACTGGCACATTTGTCAAAGTTTTTATATGAACGAAAAAAACAAGCATGTTGTATCAATAGTCCCAACACTGATGACAGCACAGTGTTGAATAAAAACATCTCTGCTTCTAAAGGGAGCTAGAGACCAATGAAGACGACAGACATGTTGGCACATGCTGTGAGGCAGCAAGAGGAGGAGGAGTCGGGGGAAGGCGAAGTGATCAGGGGTGATAAATGAAAGAGAGCAGACAAAGACAGAGAGAAGAGACAGTGGGGTAAAAAAGAGAGTCCGGAAGATGAGGCGAACAGGTGAGGGGTGTATTGACGATCCCAGAAGTCTTGCCATCTCAGAAAGAACTGGATAGACAAACAGATGTCTGCAGGGAGAAGGAAGAGGTGGTGATGGAAGGAGAACGAGTGAAAAAGCAAAAGGATGAACAAAGAGAGCCAAGACGGAAACACGCGTGGGCCAGAGACCATCGGAAGAGAGAAGGCGATGCATCCGGAGCCACTCTATAAATACCACTTGAGAAGAGGAGTGGATGATAGAAAGAGGATGGAGACAGAATGATAGAAAGAAGATGGGCAGGATGAGAACAAGGAGAGAAAGGAAAACAATAGATGTCAACGACGCTGGTTTATAAAAGCAAGCACATGAGCAATATTTAAATGCAAACAGTGTTATGTGCCGAAACAACGAATAAAAATACATAACGTTCCTGCTAGAGTCAGCGTGGTCAGTGTCAGTGAGGAAAATAAGTAAGAGGGGGTAAAGAAAAACAGCAGTTCGATGCTTTACCAAATGCAAATATTGTTTTGTTGTCTTGTTTGCCTGCTATGATGTCCTGCATTTTTACATATTTGGGCTCCTCAGTCAAAAGGCTAGAAAAGTGGGGCTAACGTTATAACGTCAGCAGATATAAAGCACCCAGATGGTCAGTGTGTATCTATCTTTAAGGCAGCGAATTCTCAAACAATCTGGTCAATCCTTCTCGGCTTGATAGGGTTTGATTCCCAGCTGTCATTCTTTCCAGGATTCAATGTCACAGTACCAGTGTCCTTATACGGACATAAAACTGTCAATTTAGTACACAACCTTTAAAGCAGCAGTAATAACGACACATAAATCTACGTCTTCTGCTGTCTTTGTTGTTTATTTTTGGTAAAGAATCTCTTGGAAGGTCATGAGATTTTGCAGAAAAAGAGGCTCCTTTATAACTGAAGTGTTCCAAACTCTGCCACTTGCACTTCTTCTGAATAGTGAAATGTGTCCATTGCCAGTATGTCCTTTGTGACACTTTTCATTGCAAGGAACAGGCCACACTGAGGCCCCATTTATACATATAGAATTATGTTAGTACTACTGAGTATGATTCATGTTATAAAACAAGTGGCACATTTCAGTACCTGGAGGCAAAAGAGAGATTACATGAGTCCACACTCCAGATCAGTGGGTGACGGTAGTAAATCCAAAAACTGAAGAAGAAGAAGAAGAAGAAGAAGAAGAAGAAGAAGAAGAAGAAGAAGAAGAAGAAGAAGAAGAAACTAACATGACAATACAGCAAGTGTTGTTTAACTTTTCAGAACTTGACACAGACAACGCTCACTGCAATTTCTGTGAAGCCAAATGCAAATCCGGCCATGGTAACAGACTCTGGTAACACAGACTGAATCCTTCTGCTACACACAGCCAAGCAGCTTCAGCCTGTCTTCATTCTGCAGCAGCAGACAACAGCCGCCCCTCCCAGAGCCAGTGCCTGGATGTTGATAACTCTTTTTATTGATGCTATAAGTGTTTTACCCATATCTATGAAGCAGAGTGCTTTTCTGGCATTGTCAGAGTGAGTATGTGTGCATATTTGTGTGTCTCCATCATTCTGTCTCTCTCCTCTTCGTGCATTTATATTTTTCTCATTTCCCATTTATATATCTCTCCCCCATTTCCTTTCCTTCTTAACTTGTCATACCTCACTCTCCCATGTCCTCAGTGCTGTATATTGAATTCCACATCGCATTTCTCCCATCGTTTTCTCCACATCGCTGTATACAGTATATACAATTCACTCTGCATTGTCCCCTCTGTTTCTTCCTCTCTTAAATACTGAGACACACACATACAGTACACAAATCACATGCAGTGTACAAAGCATCTGACCTCACACAGCCTGCTGGGTGATGTATAAGCCATGACTCTACTTGATGGAGTAGTTGTGCAGTAATTACAGGCAGCCTCTAATCCCCTCACTCTATCCGAACAGCCTCAGCTATAGCTGCCACTGCCTCAGTCGCCCCCCCTTCTTCCTCATCATCTTCAATTCCTCCTGCTCTTCACTTGATTTCCCCCTCACCAACCTCCATGCACAGTGATCTACAGATGAAATGATGGTGTAATGAAGATTATTCATTTATGATTTTTTTTAAATGACTTCTACCCCGTTACATTGGGCCACACACTTCTCGCTACTTTTCCATGTCTACGATATATAAATTTTAACACTTTGAGCTGAGGGGACACTGTGATTGCCCGACAGTGTACTGTCCGGGCCACACTGGCTGCGTGAGCCAACAGCTGTGCATCTGCTGCAGGTATTGATAGTTTTTTCATATGTATATTGTCTTTTATCAGTTCTGCATATGGCACTGAAACGACACCATGTGGATATATTTGTGCTCTTCCCCTGTTTATCTCACGACCTAGTTTGGAAGATGTATACCATATGGCATTGAGTTTTTTTTGTTTCATTTATTGGAATATTATTTTATTTTTGAATGTCTGCATCTTCCTATCTTGGGTTAAATAGGTTAACATTTAGTTTTAGAAACAGAATGCATGTGCACACACAATGCAGGCTGCACCCAAGCCTTTCCTATGAGGATTCAGTGAAGTTTTTTTCTTGATGTTTGAAAGCAAACAGTGCTGAACAACATGTATTTTGGCATTTGCCTAGTTTTGAATGTCACTTTATTAATTACAATCAATGTGCACTTTACATTGTTATTACGTCTTAATATCCTGTTTGAATGCAATACATTCTAAAGAAGTGACTCACTATGTGAGTAGTTTTTTATGAGATTTTTTACTGTACTTGAGTCATTATAATTATAAAGTAACAATACTTTTACTTGAGTACTGTTTACTGTACCCACCACTGCACACATGCATACATACATACACAAAATGTAGTATTCAATTGTTCCTAACTGGACTAAAATAAGATTAGACCATATCACACATAAAAGAGACACTGCACTCCTTACTACTCTGTGTTAGGGTTAGTATTGCATCAACTTGTAAATATTTTCAAAGGGGCAGTAGAAGTATTTTGGAAAAAAATATTCAAACCTTATTGTGGGGTAAATTCATCAAACTTTTTCTTTTTCAGAGAGCCTGGTCAGCCGGAGCAGAATGCATTCTCATTAAACTTTAATGCTGGGGAGGTCTGGGAGCACTAAAGAGGCCACTCACCGAGCCTCACTCAGGTCTCTCCCTCTCAACCCATAACTCACAATCCCACCCAGCCACACAGTGCGAGCCACCATTTCTTCCCATCCTCTCAGGCCACATCGGTTTTCACTGTCACGTTACGCTCCTCTCAGCCTGTGCTGCTGTGGCTAATGATCAACACACCAACACGAGGCTGTTTCTCAGTTCCCACAGGATACAAATATACATTTAGTGTGAAATTAAGTGTAGGTGTGACTGTGATTTGATTTTAAATATATGTTACATGGCCGAAAGGTGATTCAAAGACCCAAATATTTTAACAACATGATTGTTTAACTCCCAGTCAATCAACTATTGTTGTGTTTATAGATGTAGTCCCTCTCACACACAAGAAGTCATAGTACAATCCTTGGTAATAAATTTACTGCACTGCCTATGAAACAGTTGCTGGTTTCACTGTATACTTTGGTAAAAATTCTTATGGTTAGTTGTACTGTTTCAATATTTAACTAACATAATTACAGTGGTGGTTTGGTTGATACTGTCCAGCATCACCCAAAGTTCGCAGGTCTTCAAGGTACAGGCACAACAAGCAACGTGCATTTGTTGTGTCTTGTCAAAACGTGGTGGGAGCAGCGTCAGGCAGTGTCTTGAGTCAGTTAATCTACTTTGCTGTCGGGTGGAACTGAATGTTGGAAAACACTCGAAAACTTAATTTGCTGTCATAACTATAACTATATTATTCCCAAAATGGGCCTTAAGGAGAACAGTGAAAAGTATACAGTGTTAATCATATCACACACAGACCTGTCGGCTAATTATTCCAGAGTGGTGATTACTTTGGTGTGTTTTGTACGGTTTGGTTCCATAGGTCAGTCTGTGTAATACTGGACCCCGTTCTTTACAAAGATCCAAGATGATGGCTCTATAGAATCTGTATCAGCTGATGAGTCTGTCACCATCAAGGGCCAGGAAATCTAAACACTTGTTTCCAACTAACCCTTCAGTGCCACTGCATCCATCACGCAGCATTACGCACGAGTGTCATGGTAGTATTTAAGTTTACAGCTATCGGACCGATTACTTCACACATAAGTGGGATCCTAACCTCCACTCTGGGATATTATTTGGAAATTAAAGTTTAATTTGGAGGTCTCCAGTGCGCTGCTCTGTCTTAAATTCACCTCCTCACGTCTGCCTCACCACTTTCCTGTCTCCAAAATGTTCGTACGCGTGGGTTTGAGTTTGCATAGAAGTACGCACATTCACCCGTCATGTCTGTTTTTATAGATCCCAACATTTGCATGAGAAGTGGCGTACGCACAAAATGGGGTCTAAAAGATGGGTATGCAACGGTTATAAATGAGACCCCAGAAGTGTAGGAATTAAGATCATTGGGCAAATGTGAAGCATGTGTTCTACTTTTAGTTCCAACATTCAGTGTCAGTGCCATTGCCAATGATAGTGTGTTTCAACAAGGTTTCCAACCTGAAGGTGGTTTGTTCCCTCTGATATGAACTACAGCACCCCGACAGGCATACTGGACCTTTGTTGTCATGGTTACAATAATAAATACGCAGAGCATACCAGCCTACAGGACCTCTGGGAGAAGTACAACACAACATGAAGCTTTTTGAGACATGCGACAAAGAGGACAGACTGAAGGACAAACAGATGTCCCACAAACACAAATCATGTACACACACACACACACACACACACACAAACAGTTACACCCCCCCCCCACCCCCCACCCATCCACCGACTTCCATTCCTCCAGGTGTTACAGATACACCCGACTGCCTTTGAGTTCTTTTAATTAAGAGCAAAGTGTGAAGATCCAATTCAGCACACTTTGAATACAATACACACACAAACACTCACAAAAAGCACATAGACTCACACTCTCTCCAGCTGTTTGGAAAAAAAGAGCGGAGGCTAGCTGCAAGGAAACAGGACAAGCTGCACAGTAACAAAGGCAATCTGTCTTAGCAGGAGCTGACTTTTCCTTCTGCAAGCTTTCATCCACAGGCCAACAAAACAGCAACACCATCTGTGTTTGTGGTGCAGTTTGTGTGTCACTTGTCATAAGTACTGCAGCACAAGTGTTCTCAGATATACAATATAGACACGATGCCTGCATTCCTGTGTGTGTGTGTGTGTGCGTGTGTGTGCGTGTGCGTGCGTGTGTGTGTGAGCAGGGTTGTGACAAACACTATATGAGCTTGCATGTATTGACCTATGTAAAACAGGAAGGCACATACACATTCATACACAAAAATGCACCAGCATACAAAAACATACATCTGCACACTTGGTCACAATGCAAACATTTCACACTATAGCTAATAAATGGAATTCAACAGTGGGCCAAAACTAAAACAGGTTAACAAGGAGAAAAAAAGCTTGGGAACATCAACAGCAGCCAGTGAAGTGAATATTTAAATATTTCAGGAACTGCTTCCAAGTGTGAGCTATTTTCAGACCTGATCCATAATTCAACATTAGCATTTTTCCCCCACAAACCTTGAAACCCCGAGGTCTGCTCTGGAAAATGCTCCTCCTTATCCCAGCTGAAAGATACCAACTTTGGGTTTAGTGGAAATCATTTTCCCTTTTTTTTCACTCTAGAGACATAATTAAGTGACTTCATATGATTCTAGCTAATGCTGTTGATTCCAGCTAGCCAGCTAAAACTATCCTGAACAGACAGCAGCAGATATCTGAAACAGGGTAAAGATAAACAGTTAACTAATCATATCATAGGAACAACGGCTAAAAAAAGCACAGTGGATACAACAGACATTTAGAGCCAGGTAAAAGCAAGTCTACTTCAACAGGAAGAAGCGTTAGCTTCACTTTGTGCAAACCTTTTGTCAACACTACAATGAGCCTAAGGATTGAGTGGGTATGTTTGTAAGTCTGAAACACTTTTTGTTTTATTGTTGAAATCCTTTTATTGTCCCAAAAGCCATCGATAGATAAAGTTGTCTGAAATAAAAAAGAAACAGCCGGTGTCTGTGGCCCTCACAGGACTTAATAAACACAACCAATCATTTCATTTGGACCGGATTGCTCACTAGCGTACCTGTCTGTAATCTAACCGACGTACCAGCATGTGCACAACCTGCCCATGCTCTCACTGAACAATGACCTTCAGCCGAAGATACATACACCGCTGAAGCAGAGACAAGAGCTAGCGAGTGAGTCTTGGAAAAGTCTTCTTCTAGCAGTTGTCAGTGCAAGTTTTGGGGAACTAGCTTTGACATGAGCGCCGATGTGGGGGTTGGTTACATTTTTTCATGTGTAGCCTGCTCTTGCTATCTTTTTCAGGATTACCAGATTCCAGATAACCTAAATTTCTAGGCCAATTTTTAATCTGCAGAATCAATTATCCTTCTTCCATCTTTGTTCATACATTTACAGTTGTGACGACCCCCTCCACCCTCACCTGGACACTAGATGTCCCTGGGCTTTATTCCCCTGAGCTGTTGGTGGAGGTGACGTCAGCTGCATCAGTGCTCACCTGGGCCCGGTGTGCTCTGCCCTTTTAAAGCCTTGCCTCATTTCTGCCTCGTTCTCTCTGGGGGGGAGGTTGGTCTCCCTGACTCCCAACAGCAGCATCGATTTTTGTTTGCCTTACAAACACACTCCACTCACCCATACATGCTTTACATGACTGACCTACTGATTCCTATACGTTGTATTAATTAAATTATGTTTTTGTTAAAGTAAATGTCTGTATTTGTAGCAGCCAACTCGTGTCATCTCCCTCCTTGTCTCAGGCTGTGATACCTAAGCAGAGGATGTATGTTTTTTGTGTGCTGTCCAAGAGGTTAAAAATTCAATGTGTTTAGGAATTTGTGCTGTAACAGTTAGTAGACATACATATGCAGAGCTAGACATTTCATTTAATCACTTTTGTCTGTTAATATTGACACTATCGCTTTTACAACATGAATTTCAACATTTGGTGTAATGAGACTGACCATTAATAGTTGGAGCAGTTCTTGAAATGTTAAAATTGGTTGTAACTAAAGTCATGAGCTAAACAAAAACTCAACATACTGTCACACTACACACATAGACCGGAAAGAGAGTTTGTATATAGTCGTTTTCAGACATTGGCTACGGAGTTTACCTCAGAGTTTTTACCTCAGAGTTTGTCTTTCACACATGCACAACACAGCAGGAGGTTTTCTGCACAGACTCGTTCACAACAGCATCAAATCCACATTATTCAGGCGAGAGATGGAGCAGCCGGTGCAGCAGACAGAGGCAGGAAGTGACGTATTAAGTCTGCTGCGTAGAACACGTGATCATGTTTACAGCACCTCAACACCGTCGTCGGCTCTTATCACTCAAACTCTCTTGACATCTTCGTCGGTGTCTTCAAGTGTGTGTCACCGCTTTTTCAGCAGGAGATATTTCTTTTTAAATTTTTGCATCAGTCGCGTATTAGAAGTATCCCACAGTAGTCACCGCAAAGCCTAGAGCCACATGATGAACTGAGACAAATATTCATCTCTTTCGCTGCTAAAGGCTCCACTAACTTTGTCCCCCTGTTTGATGCTGGACAGGTAGTGTACACAGGGCTTCTCAAAAGCTTTTGTTTTCGCACAAAATAGCTTGCTGCTTTATGTGGCTGGTGAGAGCCAAAAGAGTGAATCAGACTAGTAGAGTTTTGAAAAAGAGTGAGCTTCAAGACACCTAGCGCTATGGGAAACTCGAGAGTCTGGTGATGAAGCTCACTTATACAATTAGCATTGTGTTTAGTCCATGAGTTTTGCCATGTTTGCTGTCTTGGCCTCATCTTTGCCCTCCGTCATGCTAGCTTGCGAACTTGCTAGCCCATGCTAGCTTGCTAACTTTTTAGTCTCTGTGTCTTCAATACCACAACAGTAACATTAATATTACCATTAATATTTGTCCTCTACAGCAGAAGTGTTCTTGTGATTTAACCTTTTGAACACATAAGGCTTCCCACATTGTAAACATAAGCTCCATTAGAAGGCAGCAGAATTCTCAAGCATCATTTGCCATTTGAACTGTTTTTAATATACAAATATCAACTTGTAGATCTTTAAGGAGAAACAGTCAAACAGACTGAAACCAAACTGCACACATCCAATCAGAAGTCAACCTATTTCCCCTTATAATGAAAACCTTTTGCTTTGACCTTGTCACCACCCTACAGCTGACCTCTTGGTGGACACTAGCGACCTCATCAGACAGTAGACGGGGAGGGGGCTTCGCTGCCCTTTAAATGCACCCTGTAGCCTCCTGCCTTGGGGAGCCCTGGGACAGAGAGATTAGCAGTTTGTGTGTGCATGTGTGGGGACCCCTTACAGAAGCTCTTCCCATTCATTCTGTCTCCCCTTTTCCTCTCTCTTTCCACTGCTCTAATCCTTAAAACCTTTAAATCCTCCCTCCACCTGTGCTCCGGGTCCGGATTTCTGCGTCTGTCCATCTGGTGTCAAGGAACAAACTCTGTCAAATCTGCACCTTGTACATAGATAAGATATTGTTCAAGAATTTAAGAAATGTTACCAAAACTACTATCAAAGCCAGAAATAAATTCCAGTAAATTCATCGAGTACTACCGCTTATACTGTCTTCTTGTACTTCTCTGCCTTTATAGCAACAAAAGTGCCTCCATTAACCCCACCCTCCCCCACTCCAGCCTTAAGGCCCTGTGTGTATGTCCACCCACGTCTGAAATGTCTACAACCTCTCTGCCGAGGGCATCAATATTTTACACATTGTTTCTATATTTACATTTTGGAACCCACAAAAGCTCCCAGGAGTGGATGGGAACTTGGAGCATTGGGCGGCAGAGAAAAGACTCGACCTGAGAGTTGTTTCTTTTGACGTCACATCCTCGCAGGGGTTGGTCACTGCCGGTTCAGCATTTCACTCACTCCTCACTGCATGAAAGCTCTCATCCACTAACATCCGCTGGATTAAGAAGTCAATAGTGGTTTAACAAGTCAATGGAAGAAGCCTCTGAAGTCAACAGTGCACTAAACGTGGACAGTGTGAGCGTTAGCGCAGTGAATCTGTGCCGACTTCTAATGATATGACCAGAGCAAATTATCAGCGGCCAAAACCAGGTGTTCTGGCTCAGCAACACATCAGGCCAATCCAGCTCCTCTCGTGCTGGAGGTTAAACTCACGACAGATAAAGCCCCATATCAGTCGAACCTTATCACTGCCAGCTGCTCAGGTCTCAGGGAACCACTTTGAACAGTGCTGACCAGGTGCAATAGTCTCCACATAAGGTACAGAATGTTCTTTTTGGATGTGAATTTTCACTGCTGCTGAGAAAATCATCGATGGCTGTTGTTTATGGCACCTCTGTCAGTGAAGATTAAGATGACAACACTAACATGTGGTTTAAATGCCCCTAGGTTTGGCTATACTAAAGAAATGACCTACGACCTTGTTAAAACAAAATAAATACAAAATAAATGATATAGTTAAAGCAAAGGTTACTTAAGTAGCCTGATCAACAGACTGAACTGCAATTTCATATCAATCCGATGTTTTGCTCATGTAGTCTGATTACTGTTTCACCCATTAGAGCAGGTCATCTTTTCCATGATGATCAAAAAATGTTAGATAAATGTTAAACGGTCTGTATTTATAAAGCTCTTTGCTAGACTTGCCATTCACCCATTCATACATGCAATCATACAGTGCATCACTATGAGCAGGATTTTCTCATCACACATCACTCAGCCATCATGGGCAATTTGGGGCTCAGTATGGGGGAGACTGGGATCGAACCACCAACGATGTGGTTAGTGGACAACCTGCTCTACCTCCTGAGTCACACCTCCTCGACTTACAATCAATTCTGTCAACAAACAACAGGCTTTACAGATGTGATAATCAATTCCATCAGTGTTGCCATTTTCTGTTTCTCATGAATGTAGCTTTCAAACATACTTACATGTATGGAAGCTGTAATCATACCTTTATGTATTTGCGTACATACAGGTATCTATCTGGCTATGTAGGAGGAGGACCAGTCTTTTGAACCTTCTTCAAAGGTGTGGAACCAAATTCAGCTTTTAGACTTGGATGACTTCAGTGATATGAGAAAACGTATGAGGCTGACAGAAAAAAGAGAGTTTGTTAGAAAGCACATAACTGACACCATGGGACAATAATGTGCTTTCAATGGCTCTATGATCAAAGGAAGCTGTTTAGTGTGGTTGTACTTGTTATCTGAAGCTCACTGAGTCAGTGGATTATTTAGATGATCTGCCAAGGACTCTATCATATCCATTAATGTCAATATTGTCTGTGTTCAGGAGATAATAACAGATTTTTGGCACCAAAATGTTTGTGATGGCACACGTATATCTATAGATATTTACAATGCCTTATACAGTAATAAATGTGTTTTTTCATTCAGATTCTTATACCAGACTGTAACACAGCTTGACACAATTTACCACAGTCTCATTAGACTCATCACCCGAGTTATATGCCAATAGTCTTCACCGGCCTCTTTGTGTTTTCAATTGTGAAGGATCAAGAAGGATCGCAGGGTCTTTCTTTGTAGACTTTGAATGTCGTCCCTGTGTCAGCATGGGTTTTGTCCAAGTGCTCCAGCTTCCTCCCACAGACATAAAGATTGGGTTAGGCTAATTCGAGACTCTAAATTGACAGTAGGTGTATGTGAGACTGAAGGGCTGTTTGTCTCTATATGCTGGCCCTGCAATACGGTGGCAACGTACTCAGGGTGTACCCCCCCCCCTCTCGCCCCATGTCAGCTGAGATTAGCTCCGGCTCCTCCTGCGAACCTCAAGAGGATAAGCGGTATAGATGATGGATGGATAGAAGCATCCAGTATACACAACACATATGGAAGTTTTGGATTTCAAAGATTTACTTTGTAATATTTAAAATAGTATTTCAGAGCGTGTGTACCTGATGGCTGGTTTGTATGAAAGACTTAAATCACTGGCTTATAGGCTACTGTATGTAATTTGATCTCCGCTCCGTCTCTTGAATAAAAGATGAATTAAAAAAGCTTAACCAAGTAACAAACATGCTCTCTGGCCTTGGAGGTCTTGTTGGTTTATTTTTTAACACATGCAGTAGTTGCCCTCTAATTGCATGTGGGACAACAAGTGCCACACTGTCATGGCTAATGAAAATAACAATAACCACCTTTCGAAATACAGTTACAAGGTGCTTTACAGGTTAAAAATGAATGATTTAAGGCAAGCAATACGAAACAAGCAAAAGCAATTTGAAGATCACAGACTAGAGCATAAATACATAAAATAAAAATAAGAACTCATCTGAACCTAAAAGAGGTCACGTAAGCTTGTGAGAGTCCAAAATGTCTGCATCGTCCTTTCTTTTTTCCCCTGACTCATTTACTCTGCCCCAAATACGTCAATTTCTGAAAAAAATGTCTATTGTATTTCTATTTATTCACGTTTATTTGCTTTTACGCGGTCTAACTACTGTATAGTCAGACGCACCTGCTTATTGTCAGTATTCTGGCAGTTAAAGAGCATTTTTCTGTTAAGTCAGTTTGGAGCATCAGCTAAATGACTAACGTGTAAAAAATGGAGCCCAAATTTAAGCCGGCTTTGTTGTTCTCATTAGTCTGATCTAGAACTGTGCCTAATAAACCTCATTCTGATATTACCCATCATGCACAGAGTGGCTCTTCGGTGTATGTTAACTCCAAATAAAGCTTCCCCTTGATAACAAGAGGATATACCTTCTGTCTTCTCTCTCTATACTGCAAAGTCTCCTCATATTCATTGTGTCTTGCATGATAATCCTGCACAATATGCCGTGGTAAATTTTAAAGAGCAGCAATTATTTGAATGGTTTTCTGAAACCACATTTCTCCTTTGTCCATGGTGTGCTGGTCCCCATCAATGATTAGCCAGATGATGAAGCCATTATTGACTGAACCTGAGCCTGCGTCTCATGGAACATTAAATACATAACTTCCTCTCAAGGGGCCCGGAGCAGCTCTCACCCAGCTTCCCTTCAGGCTGCAGTCGGGAAATGAAAACAGCCATTAGAATCAGAGCGAGAGCCAGAGTACTTATAGGAGGCTGCACTACCTGGGACGACAATACCCAGCGTTGTGAAGCCAGGAACAGGGCACTCACATGTCCCAGTGCAGGTGTGGGTAAAACAGATTAGCATACAGGCCAAGCTCACTTGTAGAGTCTGCATGGTGGTTCAAACTGCCATGGTTTGTGTGGGAAACCCCTGAGGCATCAAACTAAATTGTAACAAACCCTGTATAGGAGGAAGGTGAAGCCCATCATGACAGTGTGGTTTATAACATATTATGTGTTTGTGCCTTTAAAGTGACACACTACTATGCTTCTATATCTCTGGCTATTCCACTATGATGCTCCTTTAGTGCCACACATCTCTGCGTCTTTCTGAAACATGTCACTGCTTATTCTACGATTCTCGGTAGGCTATTGACCATTTGATCGAGGATTTCAAATGTGCAATATAACATAGCCGGTGTCTTCTAGTCTGTATCGTGTCCGGTTAGGGCCTAAGATTCCCAACCACACCCCATCGTCCTCGCTCCGCCGAGGGGGAGCGCAGATGATCGCACACACCGCCTCACCATGCAGCGTGCGTCCGTCTACCGGGCATTTAAAACGGTTTGTGCCGCTCCAGGCCTGTGAGCTATAATGCCACAGTAATTCCCATTATTGCCGATCTCATCCCCTCTCTCTCCACCTATCTCACTTACACACACACACACACACACACACACACATCCACTCATCGGGAAAAAAACACTAAACGGATAAAGCCACTCCTGGCAGCATGCGTGCGTAAAAAGGAGAACCGGAGTGGTGCTGGATGTGTAAGCTGAGGGATGGGGTGCAGTCCCCATTGATGAAAACGAGTGGGTGAGGGATGGATGATGCTATGATTCATCCCAAGCCCCCACCCCACCCCATCACGAGCACTGTCACACCCCGTCCTCCTCCTCGCGGCCCCATCTACACCTGTAACACGTTTGACCCTGTTTCAGGTCATCTTTGGCTGCATAATGTTTTAATATTGGCTGATCCCACCCCTCACAATCCTACAGGATGTATTCGTGGTGATGCTGACTTCTTTCACACACACGCACACACACACACACACACACAACCAGAGCTGTTACTGCTATGTATTGTGCCTTTATACTGGTGAGTCCGTTTTTGGGGACACACACACCATTAAAGACAAACCTTCAGGTGCAGAGCTGAGGACAGACTAATGGCTGCTGGGTGTGGAGGGTGTGTGTGAGGTTGACCAACACAATGGTAGCCTCATCATTAGTGTTCAACCGGGCATAGCTGTGTGTGTGTTCGGCGTGTCTAAGTTCCACCTGATAGAAGGAAGGATGCTGCCCTTACTTTAGCATGGCTTGTTCTTTGTCCTCTTCCTCCTTCTGCCGAGCCATCACTGCCATGATGATCTCCCTCTCCTCCTCGGTCAGGTGGCTGAGGTCCGGCAGATCCGGCATGGATGGCGGCACGGTGGGTGGGCGAGGGCCGCCCTGGGGCCCCACGGAGGCGGACATCTTCTCCACCACCACCGCCGACGCCGCCGCCGCCGCCCCGCCGCCTCCTCCCGCTCCTCCTCGGCGGGTCGTTTCGGCTGACAGGTTCCCCCCGGAGCGTTTTCCGAGCCACACCTCACGACGCGCTCCGCGGGCACGGCGGCCGCGGCAGCCGCAGCTCCGGCGAATAGTGCGGGCGGCTCATGGTTGCGGGCAGCCTCGGTTGTGCTTTTGTTCGTCCACTCGCCGGGTGCTTCTCCCGACACACTCTGGTCGTCAATACCCCCCGACCAACCCCCGCCTTTCCCACCTCCTCTCCCCTCCACCGCCCGGTTTCACGGGGAGCCCATGTCCGTTTGTTCACGCCGGGTGCTGAGTCGAGCTGTGCGGGGCCCTGGTTCACTCTGCTGGGTAGTGGTCCCTCCGTCAGACTGGAGCAGGATGTTGGACGGTATAGGCGGAGTCCTCTCTCTCTCTCTCTCTCTCTCTCTCTCTCTCTCTCTCTCTCTCTCTCTCTCTCTCTCTCTCTCTCTCTCTCTCTCTCTCTCTCTCTCTCTCTCTCTCTCTCGCTCTCTCTCTCTCTCTGGGAATGCAGCCCTTATTTTGCGGGGGCACGCTAACTCATGTGAGAATGGGGTCCTCATCATCACACACACATCGTCCTAGAGTTTTACACACACACACACAACACACACACACACACACACACACACACACACACACACACACACACACACACACACACACACAGTCGTGTCTCCATGACATTACATTGACATTGATTTCCTGGAGACTTACTCCAACCTTAATTATAGATAATACTTGCAGAACTCTTTCCTTCAACTGAACATAACCTAAACCTAACCCTAACTTATCCTTAACCAAAACAAATGTACACCTACACCTAAACCTTAACCATAAACCTAAAGTTAAACTACAGATTAACTGTTTTAAGATTAACTTAATCTTTAAACATTACTTCACCTTCAAATGTCATTATTCATGTCATATGGACTTGCTTTTTGTTCCCATGAGGAACGACACACACAAGTGCACATGTGTGATTTAAATGTATGTACATCACGTATTAAAAGCAGTTGTGTAAACCACACGTAGTTGCAGCCACATACACATAACGACAGGTCTGCTGCTCACTGGTCCATTTCAGCACCTGGACAGCTCCTCTGAACAGCAGCGTCTGCAGTCACATGGTTTATTCTCCGATTCACTCTGCAGCTTCTTCAGCAAACTGAGCCTCTTCTCTGGTTGTTTTACCAATGTGCAATACAGGGTACAAAATGTGCTTCTCGTTGGGCTGCTGATAAATGTCATGATAAAGGCCTACAAGATTAAACGAGAGTACCATGATGCTCTTTCCACCTCATGGTTATGGTTTTTGTATTCAACAATAATCAGCAAGGCCTGAACCAATAGGCTAGTTGTTGCCCAAGATTTGATTAGATTATTTTAGTTTACCATCCTTATTTTGGATGCTATTTAACTTGTGTATTTTACACATGTCAGTTTAATTCAATAGAGTACATACATTGTATTATGTAGTATACAACTAATGACAGTTGTGACACTTTTGTGCCAAAATAAAAGATATAGAAATCAAGACACACATATATTATGTTATACATTTGTTTTTAGTGACATTTAACCAGGGACAATGCACATTGATCAACATCATTGAAAGTGTTTGTTTTCAAAAGGTATATTTTCTGACTCCTTTGGTCATGTGTTATCTTACTGATTTTGTTTCACCTTATGTCTTGTGTTACTGTAGCTCATCCCCACTTACGTTAACTCACAGCAACAACACCTCACCTGGCTACACTTTAATTTCAGTCCCACATTTGATATTCCCTGTTTTTAAAACAGCTGAGTGTATAATGTGGATGGTTTCCAAGGTCCCTCTCTGAAGACCCCTGAGATATGTTTATACTGTTATGACTTGATCTTTAAAGAAGGTGGAGCCCCCCCCTCCTCCCACATGCTCGTTTTGTATTCACAAACACGCTTCCAGGCCATACCTGATCCGGAGCTGGCCCTGGTCCCTCCCTGACGACGTGAGGCACGGGTGAGTGGCGGCGTCCGTCCAGCAGGTGGCACAAACCCCACATGCTCCTGCTGCCGCTGCTGTCATCCAGTGACGTCACTGAGGAGGTGACTGTACCGCGGTGACGTCAGCTTCTCGTGGTGCAGGATTTTGTCATCATGTGGGTCGTGACTAGGGAGCACCAGCCCTGACTGACACAGTGGTGCTCCGGCACAGCGGATGTTTGGTGCAGACCTCGGATATGAATAAAGACTGAGTGGAGAGTGTGGGAGGACAGGGAGCTCCTGCTCTAATGGATCTGTTCTTCACATTTAAGACGTGTACACTTTCTCTGTCCACTCGATAGGGACACTTTATTACTGGGTTAGTGACTAGGATGCATGTAACACTATTGTGAAGTATTAAATGTTGGTATAATGTATAAAGTCAGGTTATCACTACTCACTGCCGAAAATAATGTTGAACGTTTAATATCACTTATTATGGACGTTTGATATGTCACAGAAGACATTACCAAGTATAATAAAATGAAACATTGTGTATAAATCAAAGATATAATCGGCTCCACTTTTATAATGGCATTCATAAATTGTCCTTAAGAGGTGACAAAGAATTTCCACCTCACTTTTGTTCATGGTGACCCCCACTGTCTGCATATCAAAAATGAAATGGAAAATCGGCTACATTTATTTTATGTCAGAATGGGATAATCGGCTAAACAATTTATTTATACCTGCTTCTCGACAAAAAGACCAGGTTTTATTTAAACTAATGCAAATAAAGTGTTTATTATATTTTAAATACAAATTAAGAAGTTCTAATGACCCTTCATTTGTTTTGATCAGTTCATATGTGAGTCCAAGTGAACGTTTGGGCCAATTTTGAAGAAATTCTCTGCAGGCATTCTGAGATATCGTGTTCACAAGAATGGGACCGAAACACAATCTGAAAAAGTGGACGATTATTTAAATTATTTTTTTTTTGGCATTCCAAGGACAAATGCAAAATGTTGAGAAAAAAAGTCAAAATAAATTTGGGTATCTATTTTTTTATTTTGCATATTGAGAATTAATTTAAAAATTAAGATTAAAATCGAACATTTAGGAAAACAATTGTTTATACTGTACATCTGACCACCTCAACAAAATATTTTATGTGATTAAATATCCTCTAATTTAGTTCTACTTTATTCTTGCAAAGTGTAGGGGCCCTGATGGCAAAGGCTCCATCTCCTTTGGTTTAAAGCAAAAGGAAGAAAATTCTTCCTCCTTGTCGGAGGGTTGATTTCTGAATAAGACCAGTATAAAGGGAGATACAGTAGTCAAGGCGAGAGGAAATAAGGGCATGAATGAATTTTTCCAGATCTGTATGTGAGATAAAAGGTTTAACCTTGGCTATGTTTCTTAAATAATAAAAACACGATTGCACAAGCTTTTTAATGTGGGGTTTGAAGCTCAGGTTTTGCTCAAAGACCACAGCCAGATTTCTTGCTGAGGACTTGTTAAATGGCACTAGTTCACCGAGGTTTGCTGTGATTTCATTTTTGCTGAAGGTGGGACCAAAGACAATTACATCTGATTTAGAGAAGTTTAGTTGGAGAAAGTTTTTTGCCATCCAGTGTTTTATTTCAGTGAGGAAGTGAATATATTATGTCACATAAATTACCTAAAGAACCAGTCCCAATCCCATAATTTCACCACAAAAGGAAAGTAGCCAGGTCTGGCCAATGATCAGTATTGTGTAATCTAACGCAGCCTAGTCAGAGTCTGCTTCGCTTCTGATGTTATAGAGAGCGACACATGAAAACCATTCTGATACATTTGACCTTGCAGCACTTCTGTACAATTCACTCTTCTTCTGCTTCAACTTTGGATTTGATTTCTGATTGATTTCTGATTCTAACATGTCTGCCTGATTACTGCCATTATACCATTTGGGATTATGTAGTGCACAGTAACAAAACAGCAAACAAGCAGTGGTTTGTGTGTTTGATGAAGAGCTGGAGGAAGCTGGCTTACGGTTAGGTGGGGATAGAGAAGGGGTTGATGTGTTTTTTTATAGATCTTCAAACAGCCTAGAGCTACTTCCCAGCCATTTTAAGAACACAAAGGGTTTTCCATGGAAAACAATCTAAATTAGTACTTTTGAGCAGAGTTGACTTTTTAGGGGTTTAAGATGTCATGAGAGACATCATATTTGGTCTGACTACATTCTAATACTGAAATAAAGGAAATAAGCTGCTTCAATAGGATGCTTTCCCACAGAATCAGTAGACATCTCAATACAACCATATCCTCATCACTGTGAATATACTGATATCTAGTGGATAGATGAGAAAACTGCAGGCACAGTGGACTGAAAACCTCCTCACTTCCTGAATCAGAGGTTGAATGTGGCAGATATGAGAGACTGAAATCTTCATTGAACAGGAGCCATTTTTGCAACAAATGTTTAGTAAGGGGTCAAATTAAGTGTTTAAATACAGTGCAACTGTAGCAAAAGTCTAGACTCATGAAGTCGGCAAAATGCGAATGTGTAGTTTGCGTTTGTTAGCATAAGCTATCAGCAGCCAAAAGCCTTTAGTTATACCAGAGCCCATCTAAGCAGAGTCTGTCCACTCTGTATTAATGCTACTGAAATAACCTTTAATTCACCTACAAGGCAGTCACAAGGTTGCCTTCAATGGATTGAACTGAATGAGGCTAATTGGCTAAAATACTTTTTTACACCTGCTTCTTGAGAAAAATGCCATGTTTTATTTTAATAAATGCAAATATAGTGTTGCTTATATCAGAATTGAAATGAAACAGTTCCACAGTTCTTTTGATCATTCCACTAGCATTCTGCTAGTGCATGCTGATTGGGGAGCGACTGATTGGAGGAATACAACGTCCCTGGATGCCGCTGGGAGTCTCAGGAAAGTGAATGAGGTTGAATTACCATCTAAAGGAGGACCAGGAGGAGCGTTTGACAACCAAATGAAGATCTGTCCAATGTAGCAGCAGCACATTCTCTCAATAAACAGGCTCTGCGATCATCAAGTGTCTTTGTGGTGCGTGACGTCACAGAAACTTACAGAAAGGTTTTTCACAATGATTCAAAATATGCAAATCTACTCTAATGGATCTTTTTCTACATCTTACATTGAAAACATGAGGAAAATTGGCAGAAAAAAATATTAATACCCCATAAACGTTTTAGGATACAGCTCAATAGACCCCCATTCATTCTGGTGCCACTTACACAAGAAATGCTGATTAACTCTGTCTCTCTTCTCTCCTAAAGAGTCACTAAATCAGTATTTATTACCACAGAGCATTGAGCAGCCGTGTTTTGTTGCTTATTAACTCAACTTCTCATTTGTAACAGGACGTTTCTAAAGTCTCAATGTCTCACTTTATCAAATGATATCATAATTTATACTAATCAGATATATGTTACATGTCAATATGCCTTTGTGAAAAATGAACTTCTACTGAACTAAATACAGAAGTAACAAACTATGTGGATTTTGACAATCGCTGAAAAAGATCACAAAGTTAAAGCAAATACATTATTAACTTTTTGTTAATTCTACAAAGACATGTGTAAGGTTTTTAACAAACACAGTAGTACCTGTAGATAGTGTACTTTTATATTTGTGTGCAATCAAAGATGAAACAAGTGGAAGGTCAGATTTTATTCTCTTCAGTAAGTTGAAAAACCAAAGTTGCCAGCAGCCCTTTCACAGCCAGACACAGGAGGGTTAATACAAACTGAGATCTGAAGTACTTACATTACAGGTTCATCTTTACAATTGTTTACTTTGTTAATGGTAAATGTACCAGTCTAACTTCTACTTGACAATATTTAAAATGTAAAAATGCTACATTTAACATCTTTAACATCTTATTTCACAAGAAACACATCACTACCACAAAATGGACCAATATTTTCTATGACAATGACCTGTCCACCCCACCCAAACAAATGTATCTATGCCTCAGTGGTCAGAGAATGAAAGGTCTCAATACTCTCAAGTGCATTTCCTGTCTGAGGCTCACAGCTGCACCCTATGTATGAATCCGGATTTGTTTCTGTCAACACTTACACATTTGAAACCATTTTATTTATCATTTTTATTACTTTTTCAGGCAATCAAAATAGATATTTTCTGTAAAAAAATCACACTGCAGAAGTAAACGAATATGAAAGATTACTGAACTGAACTGGGTAAAGTAATGACTCATTTACTGGTTTGTTTTAGTAGTACAGGAAGGCCTGTGTGGATTTATTTTAGATTTTATTATTTGATTCAGATTTGTTGGGATGCAGTCTGTCTACTTTTTGATGACCTCTGTCTGCAGATCTTCTGTGCGGGACACCACTTTTCCATCAACTATCTCCTCAATCACCACTTTAGTCCTCTGGGTAATGACTGGTTTGGATGCTGAGGAAAATCAAAAGCAAAATAAAATCAGTGGAATATTTAATTTAAATAGGTAGAGAGCTAAAAAATGCAATGGTGATATCAACTTACTTTTGATCTCTTGGACCACAGTCCTTTGTACAGTAGTGGAAGCAGAATTGCTGGAAGATCAGATAAAAAGACAAAAAATAAGACCAAGTTGTTTTATCAGTCTAACTACTGCAGATGGAGATTATACAAATGTTGTAAACGAGTAGTTTAGCATTTTGGTTAATACACTTATTTGCTTTTTTGCTGAGAGTTAGAAGGAGCTGACTAAATGTAAGATAACGCCTTTCAGCATTTCCAAAGCTCACCTGTATCTTGTATTTGTAGTTGGTGGTCAATAGCCATCAGCGGGGGCATTTAGACATGAAAGGGCTATTCCCTAAATGTTTAACTATTTCTTTATTATACTTTTAGTCTGTGTTTAAAATGTTCTTAAACAGTATGTACAGATTCTTACCTTGTATCCTCTCCATCCAGCAGCCTTCGGTACTCTGCGATCTCCAACTCCAGCCTGGTCTTGATGTCAAGAAGCTGCTGGTAATCGGCGGACTGCCTCTCGATGTCCGCCCTCATCTTGCTGAGCTCACTCTCCAGGTGGTAGACCCTATCCTGGAGCTGGCTCAGCTGCATGCTGTAACGGGACTCGGTCTCAGACAGTGTGCCCTCCAAGGCAGATTTCTGCACAGGACACAAAACAAGGAGGAGATATAAGAAGCCTTCCAAGAACTAATTGCTTGTTTTCCGTTTCCTCTTTTAATTGTGTTGCCTGAGGTACAAAAACGTGAGTCACAGGTTTAGTGACTGTTATTCATAGCATGTCTAGTCAAACATTTGGTCAAATATGTTACTATGGCATGTGTGGTGAATGCACTGTAGTAACACAGGATGACAAGATGCAACTGGTTAGCAATGTTTGTGTTGTATGGTAGTGAAAAAAAGGAAACGCATGAAATAATGTGCTGCTGCATCTGTTCACGAGGGATATGCCATACCAGGCTGAGCTGGGACTGCAGCTCAATCTGCAGAGACTGCAGGGTCCGCTTGAGCTCGTTGATCTCGCTGCGGGAGCTCTGGAGGATCTCTGTGCTGGTTGACACCTGCTTGTTCAGCTCATCAAACTGGAGGACATTGAATTGGACATTGAAATGCTCAGAAAGCTATTCAGGCTATAAGATCATTATTGGATTTTTTTTTTAATGAGGTTTTATGTGTCATCCGTCCCGCTCCCCCTCACCTTGACCTTGTACCAGGCTTCCATTTCGCGGCGGTTCTTCTCAGTGATGCCCTCATACTGAGACCTGATCTCGTCCAGGATACCGTTCAGGTTCTCCTGGGGCTTAGCATCCACCTCCACGTTCACAGAGCTGGTATTCATTTGATTTTGCATGGCTGCAAGCTCCTACAGGCAGAACAACAATTAAAGGCCAGGTAAAAGATGCAGGGAGAGCCAAAGAAGGAATGAGTAAAAGAAGGTTCAAAGAGCCAGTTTGGAAAACAGCTAAATTCTTGCTCTTAAAAAAAGAAATATTGTATTTTTAGGAATAAACAATATCTTGTTCTGTTCAGTGCACTCAGGTTTGGCTCGCAGATCCTCAATTTATCTGATGTCACCTATGTTTGCTAGTATTGATTAAACTTAAAATGGATGATAATATGTATAAATAATATGTATGTATATATTGAGGAACAGTATGGAGTCCCTTTTGCAGCATCTCAATTAGTGAACCTTATTATCTGACATGTCTTGTCATCAGATGATGACTCTCATGAGTGGTTGTTTTACGGCTGCACCCTGCGGCCTGGGGCAGCACGTGCTTCCAGATACACAACTTGAGGGCACAGCTGACAATTCAAACAATGTTTGTTTGCATAAGTAAAAGATAGTATCCCTAGGCTTTTGGCAAATATATGACTGTCCCATGAAAAACTATTGTAATATTGTTCTGAGCCTCTTTTCTCAGGAACCAAGGATGAATTAATGGATAATGCTCCCTTCTGGTCAAGTAAAGAAACTATCTATCCTTTAAAAAAGATTCAGTAAGATACTGAGGATGGGGCTCTCTGAGATAGTTTGATGTTATTCCTGGCTGCAGGACCCTCACCTCTGCATGGTTCTTCTTCAGGTAGACCAGCTCCTCCTTCAAGCCCTCGATCTGCATCTCCAGGTCCGACCGGGCCATGGTCAGGTCATCCAGAACCTTGCGCAGTCCGGCGATGTCCTGCTCCACAGACATGCGCATCGCCATCTCATTCTCAAACCTGCGTAGGAAAGCGGCATGGACGTTCATGTACCTGCTCAATTACTGTTAGAACTAACAACAAAAAAAGACACGGTGACGCTGCGCCAAAACCAGTCCGACCTGTTTTAGCTTTGTTGACCGTTACACCCCTGTGTGTGACAATATTTCCACTAAGTCTGGAATGACTGAACCAGTCATGTTATAATACTGCAGGTCATTACATTTTTAAAAATAGATTATGGATTATAATTCCTGATAAACTATTCCACTCACTTGATCCTGAAGTCCTCTGCTGCCAGTCTGGCATTGTCAATCTGCAGCATCAGCCTGGCATTGTCCTGTGTGGCAACATTAATCTAAAAAAAAAGAAGCAGCATTGTTAATTGTCTCTTATCCACAGAGATATGTTGGTGATGCATTTGCCCAGAATGTGGGGCAACGAGGTTTCTTTTGATCTGCGGAACAGTGCTCTTTACGCCTGAGTGGCACTCCACTGTAATTATTATAAACCGTTGATGGCATCAGGTGATAAGTGACACTAAACTTTACTTTTAATACGGCGTGCTTGCATTTTAATGTGCAGCAACTCCAATGACCTTGTTAAATCCTCCATGTTGACATTTTATGATTCACTCGTGGTTTCTCGAGATCCTGTTCTGAGGTCACATGACTGACTAGACTTTACACAGTATTTACACATACAGTATGTTAATGAGGAATCATCAAGGTGGGGCAATAATTAAAGGTGTTAATCTTTAACACGTCATGTTAAATGGATGATGTTTTGTTTTTATTATAATATACCATTTAATTTTCTGTAAAAGTTTAAGGAGTTGGGGGCACTGAATACATTTTTTGGTAGATCATTTGTTTGTGTTTATATAATTTGAATGATGATTTAATGATACTTATTGACAATATATGTTATATAGAAAGTTTAAGGAGTTATGGGACACGAAATAATATCACCTGTGGATTATGTTATATTGTAACAGAAGTAAAATAGAGGTTGGAAAATGAAACATATTTCATATATTACAGTGTGTGAGGAGGGGGAATCTCACCTTGTTGCGCAGGTCGTCCAGGATGGGCATGTACCTGCTGTAGTCCTTGACAGCGGGGGCCTGCTTCGTGTACCACTCGCGGATCTGAAGCTCCAGCTGCGCGTTGGTGGTCTCCAGGACGCGCACCTTCTCCAGGTAGGTGGCCAGCCGGTCGTTCAGGTTCTGCATGGTCCCCTTCTCGCTGCCCGAGATGCTGTTTCTTCCGCCACCTCCTCCTCCTCCTCCTCCGAACGCAGACATCAGGTCGAACCCGGAGCCGATGCCGTCGGAGGCGTAAGACACCCGGACGTTTCTACCGCCCGCGCCGCCATGGACGCTCGACCCGCGCTTGGAGCTCGTCATGGACGGGGCGGAGGAGAAGGACATGGAGGATAATCCAAAGCGTTTCGAGATGGACATGGTGGCTTCTCTTCTGACCCTGGTGTTGGACTTCACTGGAAGTAGTCTGAGCCCTGGAGAGGTGCGGAGCAGCTGGTGCTGAGGCAGCCCGGAGGATGCGTTTTATAGCCGCCTCCCTGCAAATGGGTGCGGCCGAGCAGGTAGATGGAAAGATGCTGCTCACCCACCATCACAGGTGTGACCACAGGGCGTGGTGAGCCGCCCTTCAGGTTTACTGTCCGCCATGTCTGAACCACTGTTCCATTTGAGGAAGGAGTGTGAGTCACTGACAACTTTCATGTCAGCCGCTCTCAGGAAGAGCTGATGATTACCACAATGATTTATTACTAAAACGGACTAAAACTTCAATACCTAAATGTGTCATTGTTTGTGTTTGAATTTGAAAGATGAGCATTGATTTTAAAATGTATAACCTTGAATATTCAAACTACATCAATGTTTGCAAAGTTATTGCATTTCTAACATTTCCATAAAGACTTTCCTAACATGAGCTGCTTTCAGACATGCACTGACCTTCGGGTAATCTCTGGACATTCTCCGTTCAAGTTTCCACGTGAGAGGCTCTGGCCTTTCTCCGGAGTTTCTCCAGCCAGCCCCATATTTAAAAACTGTCCCAATGAGCCCATGTGAGAATACAGCAGGAGGTCCTCCGCAGGATTCACTGCGAGCGAGTGGGGGTGACGAACATGCGACAGAGGCTAAAAATGAAACAAACAAAATGAATACATCTGTCTCAAGATGATCTCCTGCTGCGATGTTCCTGTGTGAAAGGCAATCTCCGGAGAAAGTCAGGACCCAATTCTTCAGACATCCTCAAATATTTTTTTCCTACCATTACTGCCTTCTACATAAGATTGTCGTTACTGTGTTCATGAGAAGAATCCATATGACTACTCCCTCTTGTGGTATTCACAACTTCGGATCGCACGATTCTTTTGAAATTAGCTCCATGTCCTCGAGTTGTGACGTGTTTGCGGATGTTTTTAGAAATGGGGCAAGCCATGGCATTTTTTTAGTTGGATGATAAGTTGATATATTGTAATTTTAGTCAGAGAGGATTTTTACTCTCCTGCTAGCTTGCTAACGTGATAGCCTCTGTGGCCTCTAGACAACAACGGTAATGCAGAAGTGTTCTCACAACTTGACCATTTAGATCTCTACCATATAGTGTACAACACTTCTCAATGCGTAACTAACTCATGAGTAGCATGTGATGGCAGCCCATGTTCACATCTTACATTAGTGTTTTAGATTTAAAAGCGAAGCCAATTCATCTTGATTGACCCCTGGTGGCTGGCTGCATTAAGTCAGAAACTCCCCCATGGTAGTGGATGGGACATAGACCAAATTAGTTATTTAGTGCAAAATATGGGGTTAAACCTAATGATTAACAGCTCATGTAGTGGCAGGTCTTTGATGCCTCACCGCCCCACGCTGCTGTGCAGACTCTGGCACCAAATGACATCAAAAGCGAAAGCTGTCAGCACCTGTATCTGGGAAACATTTTCCAAATTTTTGTACTAGGGAAAGTAAAGATGCCTTGTCTAAATAACTTCATACAGTCAATACAACTTAAGTGTTTATAAACATGACCGCAGTGACCTCAGGATGCCTGGAGGCCTGTCATTGAGTGTTTTTGACTTGTCATTAATGAAAGTGATATGTCATTGTTAGGTGTAGGCCCATTTCTCAAAGATGATAGAAAACGTACTTGTGCCAGTTTGCTGCCTCGGGCTGCCGCTGCTATTCAATGAATTGAGCCCAGATGAGCACTTGTGTGTATTTTTCCATTTATGTCGCAGTTAGTGACGTAACAAGTTGGATCAGTGACTTGACCTTATTCTGTTCATGTTTGCACATAAATGATCATAAACTCAATAGGAGATGATAGATTTGTTAAAATGTAGATTTAACAGGCTTTTTTTCTTTTCCTGTTTTACTTGAACTTTAATCTCAGTTATACTGTGGAATGTCTTGCAAAGTGGCTATGTGAGTTTTTCTTTCGTATTATATAGTATAGTTTATATTGGCCTGCAGCTGTGTTGACTCAAATTTGTGTTTGGAGCTTTACAAACAGACTGCAGTTTGATCAATTGTTAGCTCAGTGGCCCTGATATTTGACAATGTCTCTTGTCATCAATGTGTCTTGTCAAAGGGCTTTCCTCTATATTTACAGTCTTTCTTATTTATGCTATAAGGAAATAGTTCAACTCTTGACAGGGGAAAACTGAGTTTTAACCAAACTGTGAACTTGGATTTGACTCAAATCATGAATAGGTTCCGTGCTTCTTCCACTGTCCCCTTTTCTAAAAAGACAGTGGCCTGCAGTTCTCTATCAGACAGAGACCATTTCGTGCCATGGTGTGGTTTGTTTGTATCAGGCTGGTTTGTGTTGGCCAGTCTGTCAGCAGATTTTAATTCAGATTACCTTGACATGCCAAAGGTGTAATGCAGAAGCTAATCACCAAGCGTGTTCACCAGTCACCCAGTGGCAGATGCACAGCATTGGGTTGTTGTATTGGGATTCAGAACTGCAGAATTCTCACTACTGATGTTCATAGGTATGAAATTTGAAATATCAAGGAATCTCCCTTTCTGTCCCCTATCTCATAATGCCCATCTACTGTTGAAGAAAGGCTTCACAGTGCAGACAAAAGTTGATCTTGGCAGACATAGTGGCAAACACCTGGACAAACAGAGAAACTGTAAAAACTCTACTTTCTTAGCAGCTGCCAAGCGCCTTTGTTTAATTTACTGACAGTCACTCAGAAACTTATTAGGTTCCAACTCCCATGAAAGATGTTTGTTCTTATGACTGCAGGCATTTATCCAAGTATACCTGTATGTCATTTCAATTGTTCATAATTCCCAGCATTAACCATGTGATAAAAATGAATTAAAACTGACTGCCAGGTTTTACGCTGTAGTTAATGGGTGAACGACCAGTTGCCATTCGGTCAGGTGACAACGTATTTTCGGCTGCTGTACAATAATTGAGTAACCTCTAGATTTCCGTGGCTTCATCCCACTGACATGAATTATCAGATGTGCATCTTCTATACGCCAACATTTTAGTAGAGGCTAATACTTGTAAAACAATTGCAATTAGATACAATTAACAATTAGAGAAAAGGTAAGCTGAAACTGGTACTTGAGCTCAAAGCTATATTATCAATATTTCCACAAGTGACCATGTGTTATGTAAGAGTGGGGACCGGCATTATCACCCCATTCTGTGATTCCCTCACTTGTACAAAGTGTTAAGGTAAATTTCAGCTGTGGCCAATATACACTTTTAACAGAATGATTTTAACAATACATTTATTACTTAAACGCACTAAAACTTGAATACCTAAATGTGTCAATTTAGTAGAAGGTTATTCAAGGTGATGTTTGTGACCCTTGTCCCTGAATATTCAAACTATATCAATGTTTGTGCACTTATGGTGTCTGTACTTTGGCACAGGTGCCTTGAGATAAATGCTCCTGTATGCATGCTATTAGCATATACTATGCTAACATAAGCTTCTTTCAGACATGCACCTCGTGTGGTGTCATCCAAGTGTCTGTAAACCCCGACATTCAAATTCGACTTGAAATGGTGTCATTTACACCGTGTTTTAAGCCTAAATGTCCTCTGATATCCTCCTTGAGGCGTTTTCATGCTCTTACGGACACACCGGAAAATGATGGATTTATAGGCTTAAAACACGGTGCAAATTACGTGGACTCAAACACTTCACCCACCCCTCCATCGACATAGTGGCGAGTAGATAATTAGTGAATTTTCAGTGTTAAGATCGCAAGTATAGAATTTCTCTAGTAAATAATGATCTCATATTTTTGTTCTACAATGTCATCTTCTTTTATTCTTCTTAAATCACAAAATGTATAAAAAATAAAATTGGCATATTGTATCAGTGTTTACTATTTCAGCCAGAGAAATCAGATAGGCTTTTTTATTTTGAATTTAATAGTTGGAGCTGTTATTGGTCGTGATCACTTTAAGTCACATGAAGTGATATTGTTAGAAATCGACTTAAAGAGGTCAATAAACAGGAAATTGCAAACAAAAAACAGATAAACTAGATATTTTTATTATCTAGTTTATCGTCATATCATTTTGGTCAGATTCATGAAATGTCTGCATGACAGTTGGGAGTGTGCAGGCGTTTCTTAAATAAATGCATTACCTCCAGGTAATGAATTAATCTACAAAACTGTGTAAACTCTCCAACTAAGCTCAGATACATAAATATTACCTGTCTGAACTTTTGTGAGGTTTGAATGCTCATATTTAAAAGTCATAAACAATTAGAAACGGTTACATGCTGGGTCTATGGACCGATAAAATGAATAATAGTTGCAGCCCCACATATTTAGCATGATGAGTCTGTACATATATAGTGTCTTTGTTACACTACCTCTGCTGTGACACAATGCCTTAACAGTTTTAAGTATTAGGTTCCTCATTTTGTCGTGTTATCACGCACTGGCGGGTTAGATCAAACAAAGAGACGCCTCTTCTCAGTTTAACTCGTAACATGCACCTCCTCCACCAGCCCTTCTGCTGACCCCACTCACTGTGAACATTAAGTTCACAGCCCGAACTTGTTTGGCTGAGACATTTGCCAATCCTTGCTCTAGGCCACTCTGACTGACTGTGGCACTCCTAGTCTAATTGTTATGTGTGAAGTGTTGTGTAAGAAACTAGGTGCTTTTTCAAAACTGTCAAAGTGATTGAGAAAAAGATAATGGTTTTTCCTGCTCCGTTGCAGATGTTGAATGAGAATGAATTTAATCTGAATAGGATTTTATAGTATGAAAACAGCAATTTACACAAATTGTGAATGTCCATGAATGTCCATGTTCAGTTTTATTTATCCTTTACAACCTTGAGAAAAATACTTTGAGGTCATTGTCTTTAGGATTGTTTTTTCTGTTACGTTTTCTTGCTGTGGTCCCTCAGTATCATCTAAGACCTCAAATTGAATGGAAAAAAAGCAGTAATCACAGTTGACGTTAATGACACATAATGAGTTCTGCTCTGCATGTCCTGTAATTATCATACCACTCGCCCAGCCGGTGTCGAAAGGAGCCACCCTGCCGGGTTCATGCATGTGTCACATTAATTAGGCTGTTCCCTTCACGTCTCTTCCTTGTAAAGTTGTAAGACACCTTCCAAGATATGTCTTAAATCTGTGTGTCTTGTTTGTCTCCCAGACTATAAACTATGAAATGTAAGGTATGATGCGTCTCCGGTCATCTGCCGAGATGGCAAACATACAATTTGTCAACTTCCTATGGTATGATCAGCATTAAAGTCTAAGGTGTGGAGGGTTTGCTTTATGGAATGAAAAGGGTAAGGGAATGTTTTTGGCTGGAAATGTGCACGATCTGGTTCTGACAGTGTTTGTTGGAGGAGGATGTGGTTATTGGAGACTGTGGAACATTATGAAATGCTCATGTGACATTTAGGTCTTCCTTAACTGCTTTCCGACATGAGCTTAACTCAGGATATTCTCCAGGAAATTTTCCAGAGGGGCTGGATGTGAGAATGCAAATGTCCGAGTGAGAGGCTCCTGCTGCATTGTTCATGTGTGAAAGACAGACTCCGGAAAAGTCCAGGCCAAATTGTGCAGACATTCTCCAGACAAGGGACTCTAACTAACGTCTTTATCTTTACCTTTATTTTGAAGTTGCTGTCATTTCATCAATATATGTCTAGCTCTAATTTCCAAATCTTTTTTCCGAAGAATACATTACATAAACTGTAAACCTAAGCATGTTGGCAGATTTTTTCACGAGGGCGCAAGCAGGAGAAACTCCAGAAAAAAATCAGGCGCCACACACTCAGACATTTTCTCCTCCTCAGGTGCAGCCCCTCTGGGGAATGTCACGAGATTATCCAGAGTTCCCTGCATGTATGAAAGCAACTTTAATGTTTTTAACTTAACATTTTTAAATCCCTAAATATATGTTAGTAATCACATAATGCTGTCATTAATTTGCAAGTTAGTGTGTGACATAATCTTACACCAAAATCTCATTTATATATCAACAGAGTAGGCAACACTGAGCTACATGTACGTCTGTTTGCTGTTTGGAGCTGGACAGGAAGTGTGCAGTGGTTCATCAGAGTTTTTCTTTGTGCATTTAAACAAGGCTGTATAGAGTGAAACAGGAACGGAGGACCAGAAAAACAAAGTTATTTTCAGTAGAAGCATCAATAATGAGTGCTTAAACCAGTCTTTGATGGTTATACTGTAAATAAGGATGGTGTCACAGGTTGACTTGTGTGGTATTCTAAGACCTGCTGTTATTGCTTTCACTGCCTCTTACACTGGAAGACAAAGAACACGAGACAAGCTTCAGCTGAGCATAATCCCTACAGTAGTGTTTTCTAGAGAGTTTATGTGAAGATAATCCCTTCTGTGGTTTAGGATTTAAACAACAATACTCTCAATTCAGAACTCAGGTGACTTACATTGCAATATCATGTACAGACACAACTCTTCTGGCATGGACTAAGTTTTATAATTGCTAGAGAATGGATCAAAAGCGTTTTTATAACAGGTGTCTCTTTTGTCAAAGTCCTCCAGTAAAAGGCTCCTTGTACAGAGAATGAGGGGTCAAATGAGTCATGATCCAAGAGTTCCTTAGCGCCCACCCTTCAGGGGAACAGCAGCAGAGGAATCTAACGTCCCTCTGTTCAGTGTTAAACCCATAGGGTATGGGAAAACTTGGCTTGTTTTCATTCTCCTGTAGACCTCGCCTCTGCCCCTTAAAAATGTGTCAAACAAGCCACCACCTGCTTTTCCTGTTGCTCTTAGCTACATGACTCCCCTGACCAAACACTGCCGCTCATGCCGTGCAACCGAGGCGATTTCTTGGATCTTTGTGGGAGCAACATGACATTAAAAAAACAAGTTCGGTGGCATTCCTCATTAGCAGTCACAGCAGAAATCCTCTGTCCCAGACACTCAGAATACAGCTTCATACAACGCCCTGATGGGTGTTGTTTTTCTAACTGACAGCATTATTAATTGCGTTGTCATCATCGACGCCTTCTTGCCAACAGGAGGGCACTTTGCTGAAAGGGTATTGGAGTGTGATGACGGTGAGAGTCCTGTCAGTGCTGTCTGGCATTGTTGTTAATGAGCGCGCGTGTGTGTGTGTGTGTGTGTGTGTGTGTGTGTGTGTGTGTGTGTGTTGATGTTTTATCTATCTATCTATCTATCTATCCTCTCTTTCTCTGAGACAAATAGAAGAAAATCACAAGCCAGACAAACTGTAAAACAGTCAAACCAAAATAAAACGTCTGCTTTCTTCTCCCCATCTATCGTTTCTCCTGGGAAAGAGAGAAAGTCTCGACAGGTACAATATTTGTACAATAGTTGTAGCAGGTAGAACTCCAGGCTCAGTAGTCTGAATTAATAATCCCCACATCCTGTTTTTTTAGCAAAGCACAAGTGTTTGCCCAAGGGCGGAATACTTGCAAATTCACAAAGGTGATTCTTTGAAGTCAAGGTAGGCACAAAGACACAGATGAGAGAAGGAAATTAAATATTCTCCCAACAGTGAAACATCAATAATGAAATATTGCATGTCAAAGGAGGTCAGTTGTTACCGTCCACGCAGACAGTAAGAACTTATAGTTCCAGCTGCAGTTGCAGCATGCAATTCAGTTCATTCTCTCACGTGATTACTTTCAATAGTCTGTGTACCTGTCACTGGGAATCTGTTGCTCCTAAGAGCGACCTTCGTTACCACCACAGATTGAATTGCCATACAGGCCTGTTGAGAGTGTGCTGCACTCAGGGCTTCAGAGCGGGAGCAGTGGAGGCTCAGACACTGACAAAGATCTCCAATAAGATGTGATGAGTTCATTTTACACGTCTACGTTTCTAAATGAAAGCTAGATGGATTATTGCTTTATTTTGCTTCTTGTTGTGTGTTTAGCTTTTTACTGGGCTTTGCAATATTGTATAGGGGAGACTTTGCTTAGGGAGGTGAGAGGCCGACTAAGCGTTAGTTTCGGTTTGTGCAACACCTATTGGAATTGAACATTGAATATAAGCTTTATGAGAAGAAGAAGAAGAAGAAGAAGAAGAAATAAAAAACATTTCCTTTTACAACATTAAATTGCAAATGAAAAATATTGATATAGGCTATAGATAATGGATGCATGGATATTGTGTCACTGACAAATAGTGAATCATCTTTCTTCTGCTGATGTTTGAGGTAAGGAGGAACCTGTTCTAAGCCATTAGTTTGGTTACAGCTTTCCTTCTTATTAAACCGACTTGTGACAGAGGATAAATTAACCACGATAGGAGTCAATGGCAGAAATTCAGCAATTGTCAGAACTCCTTTTGAAGTTAGCGACTGACCTAGCTAGCTTGCTTATTTACATGTTGGTAGCTTTGAGTGCTTTTCTGCTTGAGAAGCATCAAAATGTTACCTCAAGTGTTTCAGTTGTTTGCAGCTCGACAGCGGATTCATTAACAAACCCTGGTTCTAGCATGACCCACAGATAAACTGCTAAGTGACAATTATGCTACATTTTAGCATTAGCCTGGGACTTCCATATGTAGCTACAGTGAACACTGCTCATTAAATAGTTTAGCATAAGCAGTGACAGAATCAATAACTTGTATTTAAGAATTGTATGGTGTTATTCGCTAAATGACATGTCAGTCAAGTGTCATTAAACAACCGATTAAAATGTTGTTTTCTATTTTGTTTGTTTTTGTGAGAATGGGCCAACCCACTTGTTTACATTTGTCACAGCTTGTGCCTTTAAATATTAAATGGAATCTTGATAGCACACCCCTAGATTGACCATTAGCACCTTGGACATTTTATGGATGTCTTACCCTTGCCCTAAGCACCCAAAACCTTAATGTGTCTCAAACACATCGCTTTATTTGTTATATCTGCAGACATTTTATTCAAGTAAACATTGGAGCCGCATGAGAATATTTAACAAAACCTTTGCTCCAGACACAAACTGTCAATTATTCTCTGAAACCAGTTATTGAGCAAGATGCAACGCTGCACAAAGTGTGTTTTACTTGACTTCAGTACACAGTCTATGTGGACGTCACATTAATTACAGTACATGTAACCTCTTATTAAAGCCCCACTCAAATACATACACTCACACACGGATCCTGTCACTGTGTTTCCCTGAACATTGCCTCCACAGCTTGTGTTGCTCTCTGTTTGAAAGCTGCTCAGTAATCCTGGATCAGAGAGTACAAAGGGCCCCAGAGTGCTGGTGATGTAAGCACTGTGTCCAGTGCTTACCCCACCGCTCTCCCCTCTCCCGAATGTTGCCCAGGGAGTGAGATGGGACAGGGAGGACCATCCTGATCGTGGCTGACACCGAAGACTATAGATTGATATAGCAGTGATACTGGCAGGCTAATGGCAGCCTGCTTGCTCTGTCTCAGAGGCTTACTGCTGATGACCTGCGACACAGTGGGAAAAAGTGTTGACCAGCTTCTTGTAGAGGAATGTGGCTAAGCTGTGGTGACTGGTGGATCGGCTCAGTGTGACCAGACAAATAGACTAAGGGACTTTTGCTACCAGTTACTACTGCACTGTATTTGTGGAAGGTCACTCAGCTGTAGGTGAGTATCGCTGGGTAAACATTTACCAAGTAAACGCCTCTGGTGTATGTGTGATCTCTGACTGGGTGGCGGTTTGTTTGCTGTGAAAGCTTTCACTTTGTATTACTGTGTGTGCATTCTGCAGCAAATTTGCCAGTCACGTAGCATCCGAATGTTTTTACCATCATAGGCTCTAGTAGCTGTGTTATGTCATTGGACTGTGTGGAAATATCAGCGGCTCGTTGTGTGTACCTGTAAAGATTTGAGTGTGCAGTCTCTCAGGTCTCCATGGACTTGCTGCAGGACTCCAGTCAAACCATGTGGGGTCTGAACGCACGTTTGAAGGGCTTCCTGGAGCAGGTGAACAGGCTGCAGGAGGCCAACCAGCAGCTGGAGGATCAGATAGCCAACTGGGGGACCAGGAATGCGTCACGCTCCCAGGACTGGTCCCAACAGGAACATGCATTGAGGGAGCTCCGTGGCCAGGTCAGACTCACACTTGTTGAAATTCGTAATCATTAGGTGATCGTTTGAAATCAGCAGAACTCTTAAAAAAGGTTGGAAATTACATATCTCTTTACCAGACATATAGGCACAATCTTGACGTATATTAGACGTGCTACAGAATTATTTCCACTCAGGTTTTTTGATAATGCTTGGTTTGGGCATCATCCTTGTCTGGCAGAGAACATAAGCATGTGTGTATCAAATAATGACTGCAATAAAAACACAGACACAGTGGATTGTTGTTGTTAATGACAGCCTCAAGCAACTCCATGGGAACTGCCTCAAACTGCAGAGGTAAGGCACTTCACCTTGCCTTCAACTCAACATGTGTGTAATGGAAGCGGTGCCACCCTGGTTTCAGGCTAAACTTTGCTTTGATGCTATTGCTGCTGATTATTGATCATTTTGACATTTTTAACAACCATTAGCAACCAACTAGATACTGAAACTTCAGCTAAAAGTTGACAAAACTTGATCTTAAACAATTTGACTGGGGTAATTCATTAGCGACATAGTAAACATAATACTCAGATTGTACATAAATCCACGAGTTAGAAAGAGAGAGTTAAAGCCACATCAAATAAACTTGCTTCAGAGATTAGGAGCAGATATGTGTGTTGTTACTCTTGGATCAAAGCCAGAGAGATGCAGCAACAATTCTGGATTTCACATACAGAAAGAATGTGGAACTCTTTATTACTTTAAGGCTGTTCAACTTAGTAGACCACGTAGTCAATACGGTTGCTCACATGACTCGACTTGATGGTTTTCAGCTGCTCCCTGGTTTTAGTGTCGCGTTCTGTTTGAAGTGCAGGAGTATCTGTTTTAATGACTCCCCAGTGTCTTGTTGCTCACCACATCACTCATCTCAACGTCTGGCAGACGAGCCTGTGACTATGACAAGATCAAACTCTGCTAGTGCTATTGTGCAATGATTCAATGCTTTCTTGTTAACGTATAGGATTATGTTCCTGTTTTTCTTCTTAAGTGCTGTTTCAAATTAGTGTTTTCTTTACAGGGCTTACTCAATGATGCGTAATCAGCCTTTAAGACGTAAGAAAGGCGATCTTGTCAATGTTAAGATTCCCTCATCTCACAGGGCCTTAGTATGGAATATTCCATGCTATATTTGTCTTTCGTTCAACGTGGGTGTGTGCTGTTCTGAAAGTACTGCACTCATGAGAAAACAAAAGGGAAATTAGGGTGTGTTACCTTATTATGTGCATGATAAAAAAACAGGAGACACCTTTGTTTGTGCTTGGATTCCTCCTTTGGACGGTTTGTGGCTTTTACATCCCCACAGGTCCCCACAAGAGCGAGAGTCGAACGAAACTGTACTATGTATTCAATATGTACTACCTTAGCACTGATTGGCCATTTGAGCCTGCAGATGAGGTGAGGATAAGAGAGAAGCACATTAAGGATAATCCTCTATAAGTAAGTTTTGAACAGAAATACAGTTGTGACACCTGCTAACTCACCTTGTAGTGTGAGTGATCCACATACGGAGACTTGACCCCCTTTGCAGTGGCCGCAGTTTGCTTCAGACCCTGCCGTTTGTGGCGTGTCTTCTTCCATTCTCTCTTGCCATTTCACTTTGACATCTGAAAAACTGAACATTGTCTTTGCACATTCCATGATCTAATCTGATGGTATTGTTTTGTATTTTGTGTTTTCTTTCAGGTTGGTAAACTACTGATGGAGAATGCCCAGCTGGCATTACAGTCTGACACCATGAAGTCCAGAGCTTCTGCCATTCAGTCCAGGTCAGCTGGGTTTGTCTGTAGTTTTCCTGAAAGCTCTAACATTCCTCTGCATCACCCAATACACTCCAACCAGTATGGTCAGAATAGTCAGTATATTAGGCATGAGATGGCATCCATTAGCATACACTCATTCATGGAGTTTGTGCCCTGAGTGATCAGGTACAGTGAGAAAGGTTAGAGGTTTTGGGATTTTAATCAGAAACATTAAATACACGCCGACGTGGCATTACTGCTCCATAAAACATCTCAGTACATGAAGAAAAGTTGCAGAATAACTTATCCCATATTTCCTGTTTTCATGCTGCTGCAATGCTTTTCCAGTCATCTGTTATCAAACTCAGGCCAGTTTCTGCTCCTGTGAGCCAACATGCATACAAATCCAGGCCGGGCTTTGTGCTGCGTCGGCACTTTCACTTATGTGTTTATGCAGACTGACACTGAGCCCCACCACCACCTCCGCTGCCAACCATTAACCCATGACGGACAGCGGCAACAAATAGATACCCCTGTTCCGGCCACTGACACCTGCTTACACTACTTGTTGTTGGGAACCTAAGTTGTGCAGAAGACCTTCAAACGTACAAGGGATATTCACCATCTTGTCCTATATTCTATAAGAATAGCTCCACCTGATGCATCTCCTGACCAGCTGAGTGTGTCTGTGAAACTCTGGACTGTGTTTATGACACACTGAGGATGATGTCAAGGTCTTTTAAAATCTTTCATACTAGTAGATGTGATTTGTGGAACACAACCTCACGATATAGTTAATATCTAACGACTGGGAATGTGTCCTCTTGATCATCTTGATCATCTGGGTTTTCTTTATGTGAGGATTACGTGTGATTGATGTACTATGGGGTTAAATGATTAACTATGAACACTGACTGGGGCTCAGTAAATAACCTCAGCTGTTGACATTGTAGGTGTGAGACAGAGGAGCGGAACACCCGACGTCTTGAGCAACAGGTGGTTCTGCTCAGGGAGACAAAGAGGAAGGCAGACCAGAGCAGCATGATGCTGCAAGCAGACGTTCACCGCTCCATGACAGAGCTGCAGGAGACGCACCGGGAGTTTGAGGTCACTAAATATACTGCAAATGTCCGTTATGACGTCTTTTCTATGCTTTCCCTGAATCTCGCCAACGTCCACACCTGCCTGTTTGACTGTGCCTTCATGCTCCTCTCTACCTGGCAGTAGTCAGTCTGCAATCTCTTGAATTATGCTTTTCATTGTTTCTTTGAACAAATTTAAAGAAAACATAAATACACACGTACACATTTAAGGCACATAATAATATATAAACAAGAATAAAATCAAAAATCGAAATGAATTATATAAATGTTTCAACATAATATTCAGGAAACAGTATTTTTCCATTACTCTTACCCCTAAACCCGAACACATACCACCTGTCTGCACCGCTGGTCTAGATTAACCTACAAATCAACCCCTTTTAATTTAATTCAAGAGCAATGAATTATCAGCATAAGTAATCAAGGTTTGCGAGATGGAGAGCTCAGTCAGTGGGGTTCAGCAGTGTTCACCATTTTAACAGCTTTGTGGGAGATGCTGGTTTTGAGTGTGTATATGTGTTGTCCTGTATCTCTTGTTAGAAGTGTTGAGCAGGGAGGGCTGGGTCATGGATAACATTTTAGGGTGTGCACCAACATCAGGCCTAATAGTTGTCATCCACTGCTCCAATGACGCTTTGGGCCATTTTGATGACCCTCTGCAGAGCTGTCTGCTCCTTCGTGGTGCCGCTGGCATACCACGCTGTGATGCAGTACATCTGGATGCTCTCCACTGTGAATCTGTAAAAGTTCATGAAGAGGTTCTGGGACCGCCCGACGCTCCTCAGTTTCCTCAGGAAGTCGAGACATTATTCTGCCTTTCCAGTGACAGTGGCAATCAAGGGGTCTGGGACGAGTTTGCATCTTTTTCCCAGTGTCTGTGTGGGTTTCCTCTAGGTACTCCCATAGTCCAAAGACATGTAGTTACGGATTAGGTCAGTTGGACCATGTGTTTCGCTGGTGACCTGTCTGTCAGTATGTACGCTGCTGTTCAGCCAACTGTTGGGGGTATTGGCTCTGAGTTCCCCCTGTGACCCTCAAAGGATAAGCAGTATAGTTAAAGGATGGATGAATAATGGATACTTTACAATGACAGCCTGATAGTGGAGTATGTGCCACCAAGTAAGACTGGGAGAAAACAAGTAACATTGAAAATAATAAATTAATAATCAGTTCTATTATTATTATTATAATATTATACTATTATTGAAACCTTTGTTGGTCAAGGATTTGTGAGCTGGATAATCCCGGGGGCTGGAAAACGTAGAAAATGTAGTGTTTTAGGTCAGATGCAGTGTCCTATAAACAAGCGGTGTCTTATAAACAAGCGGGCCACAGCAGGGTCGACTGAGGTGATGCTGACATTAGACATAATTGGCGATGAGGGTTCAAACTTCTTTGTGAAGTTGGCTGGAGATTGAGTCGTGGACAATGTTGGACATGATTTATCATTTGCCTTTGACACCTGTTGGGATTGTTGTCTTCTACTCAAGGGTTGCAGGGGTTGAGAGACACTGACATGCTTTAAGCAGGCTTTACACCGTTGCCAAAATGTGGTAGCTAATAAGTTTAAGATCCAATGTCACTATCACTGGCTATAACAAACACTGTTAAAACACAGGCTGGTAGTGGAGCAGGTTGGACCAGATAAGTTTGGACAACAGCTCAGTAACTGACTGTGTAGTTGTTCCATCAAAGCTGTGACAATATTGACCTTACCAGCAGTTATCAATAGGATTATGGTACAGGCCCACTAGACCCATAAGTGTGGAGTGCTGGAAACATTGGTTGAAATATGTATTATATATATATTATTATTATATAAGAATATTTAATATGCTAGTGATTTGACTATACTCTATAGATAGTAACAACATTTTGTCCCCCTACTTAAATTTTTCAACAACTATTCAGTGGCTTGCCATGACATTTTGTACAGAAGATCATGTACAGGTACCTTTCCAGATTGATTGTAATAATATAGTGATCCCTAAACTTTTCATCTTGCGCCATTATCAGGTCACAATTTTAGCTTGCTAACATTTACTTATTATGTTTTGCTCCATTAGCCTCGAATGCACTTTGTGTTTTGCGGTAATGTTGTGCTAAATGCTAAGTGTGTGTGTGTGTGCGCACGCACGTTTGCATTTGACAGCATCTTCTGTCTCCACTCATCTCTGACCTCATCCTCCTCTCTCTTTTCTTTCCCACCTCCTTCTATTAATTTTCTCAGTCCTGCTGACTAATACCTCCACCCCTCCTACCTCCACCACTACTGTGATTTTTCCTGCACACATACACACACACACACATACGTGCACGTATGTAGGGCTGAATAATGATTTTTCTCACTTGCCTCTGCATTGCGATGACTGCCTCATTGCCCACTGACGCAAACACACACACACACACACACACTCTTCTCTCTTGCCCTCCTTTTGTCCTTTGCATCTATTCAACAATATGTTCACAAACTAATTCCATCTCCCTGCTTTTATTTTCTTTAGTGTCTCTCCCTCTCTTTACATCATTCACTCTCCTCTCATCCTCTCTCTCCCTCTCTCCCTCTCTCCCTCTCTCCCTTTCTCCCTGTCCCCCCCTCCCACCCACTCTTGCTCCCTCTGGTTGGCTGTTTGTAGGCAGCCCAGGCTCTGCAGCTACAGCGGGCCGGCTCCTGCGATGCCCTGTTAGCATCATCTACGGCAAAAGGAGGGGAGGAGAAGGATGGCACAGGGATGGAGCTCACCCAGCTCCTCGACAGAATCAGAGCGCAGTGCGACCATAACAGATTTCCCGGCCCAGACGAGAGACACCACGGCCTTGGGACCGTGGCCAATCCACCTCCAGGCCTGTTCGGGCCCAGCTACTCTGGTGCTGGTGCAGCAGCAGCAGCAACCAGAACACACAGAGGAGCTCTTACTGAGGTATGTAATCATCCTCGTCATCCTTCGGAATCTTCACTAAGCTTTTTTTTCTGTGCCTCTCTCATGCTGTCCTGGCCCACTGCCAGTCAGACACACCCTCAATACCAACTCCAGACTCTCCGAGGTAAGGCCGACAGATGTACTGTGTGTGCTTCACTTGATTTAAATGGTAAGTGGGCTGTTTGATGAGGTGGTGAAAAGGTGGAGAATTAAGAGACACTGTGTCTCTCCCTCCTTTCTCTGTGCGTCTGTTTGTGACTTCGAGCAGATTTTCTGTTTTGTATGACTTTCTCCTCCTTTTCTAATCACTTCATCTAAATACTACTACATTTAGTGCTAAACACTATTGCAGTAGTGTGTAACACAATTTGATCTGCCACTACTGTCTGAATTATTCCTGATCTTCATTAAATATGTATGAGCCAAATAACAACCCATGCCTTCTCATCTGTAGGATACAATCTTGCAGATTTGTATCCTTTATCTAGTAAAAGTAGCTTTATTTTTGCCACCTGCCCCCTAAGTTTGGATGTCTTTATTATGCCACTGTTCCTGTGCCACAGCACAATGACTTTGGTCTGACAGTGACCACGGGCTCCAGGCCACCACAGTGCTAAATCAGAGCATCTTTTATGAAACAGTGTTATTTACATCAGACCCACTAATGTAACGTTAACACAATGCTGCAGTCAAATGCCTGTGTGCTATATGTAATTACCATGGCTGACATTCAAGTTAACTTTAAAATGATGTACTGTCTTCTTGGGAATGTCATACTGGGTTTATTAACATACAATCCGTTGTATAATATGGTGTTATGATATTGCTTAGGGAAAGATGTTGCTCCCTGGGTTCTTTACCCCATGAGTTGGCAAAGTATGAGTGCAGACAGTGAAGTGAAGAATCTAAACCTGGATACAGACACCAAATCTACATTCATCATCATTTTCAGCGACATGAACACTCTTTTTAATCTTAAAGCTGTAATGTAGAGTTTTTCCTGTAAACAAACAAAAGTTACGCTTACATTCAGTGTTTCTCACGTTAACATTGTGTGAACCCCTATGGTCTGATAATTATTATTACTGCTGCCATCAGTGTGACACAACAGTGTGAAACCGGTGACAGGGGTGTGTGTCTCATCATGCATGTCCAGCATGTTTAGGATACAAACAAAAGCAGGGGCCCTGTTCTAAAAACATAGCATAAGCAGTTGTCAAATCCTCCACAGGGCACCTTTAAAATCTCTGTAATGGTATAATATAAACTCTGAATCAGCAACAGTGTGCACAAACTCCAGTAGTTTCTCATCAGTTTATACACAGACATCTTGAAAGCAGATTTTTATTTTTATTTACAGATTATTTTCATAGTGAGGAGTAGATATTTTTACTTAAGTAAAGGATCCCCAGAAATCCAACTTAACCGTATATAATAAAAAATTGTCTGATAAAGAATTGTTTTGACCAATCTTATAAGTAATGTCAGATATCCTCTGTCTAATTTCCTTGTCATGTAATTATCCCATTAGATTAAAGAATGACTAATGCAGTAAGACAGAAAATGTATATGTATATAACATGAGTCATCTTCTTTTGCTGTCAAAATATTGGCGTAGGCGTGCTGAGACGGTTTCACCGCTCCACTGCATTTGAAGTGGGGCGAGGACAGAGAGTGTGAAATGTCTGACAGCTGTACAGTGTCTCAGTGCAGCTGGTACAGCTGTGTGTACTCGCAGACCTGGGTGTCTGCTCCACTTTCTGTTTACGCAAACTGAAATGCACACCACCAACACAACCACATAATCCTCTGACTGAGTGCCAGTGATTCTCATCGAGCCTGTCTCATTTATGTAATACATACATGAATGTCTACTAGAAATGAACATGAGCACATTCTGCTCCAGAGTTATCCTATCTTACATCTTATCACAAGGTTAAAGACTGGTGTTGTGTTTGCTTGTGAGAAGTTAAATGGGTGTCTGTTTGTGTGTGTATGGTGGCAGTAGTGGTGCTGGGGTTCATGTGTTCTCTTTTAAAATCTCGCTGTCCTCACCTCACCCAGGAGGAAGCAGCGTGGGCTCAGGTGAGCCTCGGCGGTGCCGCCCTGAGGGAGGCGCGGGCTGAGCTCGCAGAGGCCAGGAAGCAGTGGCACTCCCTGCAGGTGGAGATTGAGACCCTGCATGCTTTGGTAAGACAACCTACAGTAACCTACCATTTTCCCAGCTAGCACACTGATAGCACTACTCCTAATGTTCTCAATGTTTCAATAATTTCTTTTGTATAAATACTTGAAACATATGATTTATATAGACAATGTCTTTTCTCGTGAATGTTGTATATATTGTTATTTTGTTGAGGGCCAAACAGCTTATTCAATAGTCGTTGGAACTTTTCTCTCAAATCTACAGATGTTATTGTCATGGTGGTGCTCGCAGAAAATGAAGATTAATAAAATGTTTTGAATACATTTTAATAATTGTATAATATTTAGTGGTGGGTATTACATTTACATTTTGTGTCAATTGACTTATGTTATAACAATAAACTAATAATCAATATAATATTAATTAGTGCATATTAAGTGTGTCATGGTTACATTTTAGTTTTTCAGCAGCATTTCACATCTATAAACATGGATTTGTACTGTTGCACTCTCTGTGCTGGGAAGCCAGTGAGGGATTACATTCATCTTTTATTACATTCTAAGTTATAACATTATTATTTGCTACATGCTTCTTCGAATGCAGTGTTATTTGACAACATATATATAATGTCCAGTCATTATGCTGACAGCCGTTGCCTCTTGCTATCCAGGAGAAAGGCCTGGAGAGCTCCTTGCATAACACCCAGCAGATGTACTCCAGCCAGCTGCAGGACCTTTCCCAGGTTATTGTCGGGCTGGAGGGCGAGCTGGAGCAGGTGAGGGGCGGGCTGGCCACCCAGCGTCAGCGCCACAGCCAGCTCCTCAACACCAAGATGAGGCTGGAGCGAGAAATTGCCACCTATCGACACCTCCTGGAGCGTGAAGAGGGCAGGTGAGGACAAGAGACTGAGAAAGGGATTGAAACATCATGGGAACTAGAAAATAATTATTCACTTGGAATTTTGTGGCTTCAGTGTCAGCCACGAAATTCCTTTCAACTTTTCAGTAAAAGGGATTTCACCACACACTTTCACAGCCCCACCTTCACAAACTGTGATAAGGAACAGTGCAGGGAAACGATTAAAAACGATTTTTTCTCTCGAAAGAGAAAAAAATCGTTTTTAATCGTTTCCCTTATTTAGCTGTCAAACAGATCGTTCATGCGTCCGCATCTAGAGTTTGGTTAAATCCTACTATTCTATTATGGATTAGAGACTTAATCTGTATAGAAACAAATTATCCCCACTAATTGCAGGCTGAGACAGATTTAGGCTGTAAAAGAGAACACCCAAACAACATGTGACACATGACCTGTAACAGTGTCTGGAAATTAGTATACAGTATACAGTATATCTAAGGTAGTTATACATACAGAGGACGAACTTCTTGCTTTTTCTTGATTTATAACGTATAAATCCAGCTCTGTCTGTAATCAGATATAATGATAAACCCCAGTCTTCCATTCATCAAGCTGTCTCAATAGGGAATATTCCATTGTTTTAGCATGGCCTTTAATTATCTTCACTTTGGACCATGGGTAGACAACTCAGAGTGAACTCCAGTGCAATTTAACACCTTTTCTGCATCACTCCTATGATTGTCACGCTGTAGTTTGAGGAGGGTTATTTTGTTTTATGACTCTTTTAAAGGTTACAGGGGGTTTGATTTGCCACTTTTGGTTTTCCTCATTTCTTTAGAAATGCTTTTCACTCAGAATCTGACTTTGACTGATGTCATTGATGCCAGGAGAGACAGGATGTGACTTCTGAAATCTGCATTGTTAGGTCTTATTCAAGAAGGGTGGTGAGTGAGTGGGGAGCAAGTGAAAGCTCAAAGGGCTGTGTGAGGAATACAAGAGAAGAGAGCTTCCTGATACAGGGAAAAGAGTCTTTCTCATGAAACCACAAAGATTTGTGAATTATGTTTGCAGAGTAACCAAATAAAAGACAGAAAAGATCACACTGATGATCCAGACTGTGCAAAGACTATTCATATGTATTTGTGGTCGACAAGGAGTCTGTTTACCAACACATGAAGTTTTACACATATTTTAGCAAAATATAAGATAAGAGAACTTAGTCTTTGTCTACAGCCTTGCTCGCAGCTCTGTAAACCTGTAATTGGGCCGAGTTTGAGTCAAATGCTAACAATATGCTAACACGCTGACAATGAGTATAATTTTTAGTGTGTTAACCCTTTTTCTGCACTGTTGTAGCATCCTAACTTTGATACTTGGAAACTACACCAAGGCTCAGAGGAATTTCTTTACTTCTACATGTATTAGGCAAATACATGAATGCTTTAGCCAAATGAGCCTTAACTTAAAGGGCCCATATTCCGTAAAATACATTTTCTGGGCTTGTACTATCCGTAATGACTTGTAGGGGTCAGTAGTGACCCTCAAAGTATGACAACAGTCACTCTGCAGACTTTTTCATTCAGTCCATTCTAAGAAATATGTTATTGAAACGTCTTGTTTCGTACTTCCACCCCCATATGATTCATTCGGGATCGCACTCGTCTCTCAGCCCCACCCAGCCGGTACCGGTCCAGCCTCCGAACCTACCACCCCCGCTCCCCACCACCACCCCTCCACACCAAACTCGACACCAAGCAGACTTGTTGCTGAGCTAGCAGCTTGTTAGCTACCACAGGCTAACCACAACAAACAACACTGAAGAAACACTGCAATGTGGACGTTACTCCGTATTGAAACTCCGTTGTGAAAGTCGGGACTGTAACTCGGGACGATACTCCTACATTGGCCGACTGTCCTGCTAAAACTTGAACAAGCATGAGGACGGTGTAACAGTTTTTTCGACTTTAAACCACTGATATATCATCTTAGGGGTACCAATACCTCAAATGAAATCCCAGAAAGGCGTAAAATATGGGCCCTTTAATAGCGTAGAGTAATAGTTGGGTATTATTTGGCTTCACCCTCTTGAGGACCATCAATATGTTGTCAAAGTTTCCCTTTAGAGATTTTTTGATTTAAGAAGTAATATGCAGCTGTTATTTGTCAAGTTTTTCTCTCATGAAGATCCACATGCGTGTGGATGACACAATACACAGCCCTACCAATAATTTGGTTTCACAATATTCTATGATTCACGATCCCCCCCTAACCCTGACCAGCAGGTGGTACTCTAAGCTAAGCTGCTACCAGCAATTACATGTAGATCGTAAGGTTACACACAATGAGAAGCACTAAATATAAACATAACTATTGTTTATCCTCTTGTATGTAGGCTGGTGAAGTAGCAAGAGCGCACACTTCCTACCAGTGAAAATGTTAAGTACTCAAGAAGACCCTGAAGCAAGTTCACTTATATGTTCAGGTATCATCACGGAGGTTACCATTAAAGGTATCTTCAGTATAAAACAGAGGCCAGTATATTGCAACACACACAGACTTTCTGTCATCCTCCGTCTGCAGTCCATTTATCCATTGGCCTGCAAGGATGCAGGCAGATCTTGTATGGGATGCTACATCTCCTCACTCACATCCTCCTTCTAACTGCTGTTTCATGGTTTAATTGCCTGTGTAGACTCTGGCAGGGTTGTCTATCTTGGGCCATCCCCCACATGCCCTAGTCAGCATTATTGATGCTGGATGATTATTGCCCCAATACTCTCGCTGTTGGTTTTAGCACACAGGTCTGTAATTCTGCTTGTAGGTTGCAGACGTCGTGTATGAACAATTAGATGTACCTTGATGTGGTGTCTGTGGGTGGTACAGCAGCACTGACACAACAGAGATGGTGGCTGAAACTCCACTGACAGACTGCCTCTGTTAGGGTGATGTTGGCAGACAGTCGCATCCTACAACAGGTCTCACAAGGATAAACTAAAGAGTTTAAGTTGGGACTATAAGAGTGAAGATATCGACTCACTGCAGCTCAAGAAGTTGCTCCCTACAGAGCTCAGTGGTTGGTTCCCTTTAACAGTAAAGACATTACCATAAGTCATGTTAATTTTGGGAGATACTTTCATTGGTCGAGACCTAGATGAGACGATCGAAACCACTCCCATGTCCATCAGGTATGAAATTACAGCTAGGAGACGTTTAGCTTAGCTTAGCATAGCATAAAGGAACATTAAAGATATAGTTTTAATAACTTCATTATTGAGCTTCACAGTTGCTGGTGGTCAGATTCGTTTTTTATATTTTAACAGAGCTAAGCTAGGTTTTAGTCTTTTTGCGATGAGCTAACAATCCCCCAATCACAGAGCCTATCAGCTAGCGTATGATGATGAATAAACCTCTGGGGGCAACAGCAATATTTCTTGGCTTCCAGCGTAGGCAGCAGATATCCGGGCCAATACTCCGTCTTCCGTTTACAGTCCAATGAGTCCTGACAAGCTAAACGTTCTCCACAGAAAACACACACAGCGATACTTGTTGTAGGTGTTATAGCTCCAGACAACATTTTGGCTAATCTTTATCAACATATGCATAGTAATGAAGATAAATTAAAAAGCAGTTAGCTGCTCCTTTCCATCAATGAGTTTCTCTCTTTTGCTCTCCACAAGGACTGTAAGTAAAGCCGGCTCAAATGTGAAAATCAAACAGAAACAAGAGGCTTCCGGTCACAAATGTTGTCCCTCACCTACAGATTCTACATATTCACATGCAGAATCTGATAGAACATAAACAAATCTCCATGCTGTAGTAATCACATCAAGAAAGCCAGAAAGTTGAACATTTTTCAAGCGGGTGTTGTAACCATGACATACATGCTTATATTCTTTTGGCTATGATAACTCTGTATGCTGTGTCTGTGGCTGCAGGTACATGGGTCGGGACGGGCCGTCGATGGCTCTGCGACCCTGGAGGTCCTCTGTGGTGGAGCCGAAGGAGAACGGGCTGGAGAACAGTTTTAGTGACCCTGCTGTTACTCCGGATGAACCCAAGTCTGAGCCTCTGCCTGAAATACCATCACTCCTCCCTGCAGAGAATGGGATAAAGAGAAGCATACTGCGCAGACAGCAAAGCCTTGTGATACTCACAGGTAAGAGACACACACATGCGCGCGCACACACATACACACACTGCTACAGTCATGTTATGATTTGTTGTTAATGTCTGTTCTCACAGAGCCGGAGCAAGATAACGATTTGCCCATCTCCACTGTGAAGACTCAGGAGATTCTTCAGGGCAATGTTGTGCAGGAGAGTGCTGAGGGTCATGGCACCATTGAGTAAGTATTGATCTTTGTGCACCTCATTGACCTGCAGTCAGCACCTCTGGTTCAGTCTGAAGTGTAGGCAGTTTCTATTAGCAGGGCCAAACAGCATCACTTTAGAGTACAGATGTCTCTTTACCACATAAATGATTTTTAACAAATAAAGTTAAGGTTAAATCCTCTGAAGCTTTATCATCTCAGTTATTATTGACTCATCAGTTCATAATGACAATAATCCATCCCCACCTCGGCGACGTCTGGTCCAGCATAGCAGATGTGTAAACTCTCAAAGACATTCCTCTTACACGTTAAACAAGTTACGAGCCATTAAACATTTAGCAGGCTGCTGCAGGTTCCCATGATTAAGTCATCATAGCAGCGCATGGGAATTTTTCTTCCTTTAAAGGGCTTGTGTTTGATGTGGAGACACCTGCCTGATGTGGAGTTTTAAGGGCATGGCACCTTATTGTTGTAACAGACACGGGTGGAATTCTTTGTCTATGCGTCAAGCCCAATAGACAAATCTACAAGCCACACACACACACACACACACACACACACACACACACACACACACACACACACACACACACACACGTATTTGCATGATGATCAGTGACACACATGCAAATTATCTCTACGAGCTGCAGTGTGTGTGTGTGTTGTGTGTGTGTGTGTGTGTGTGTGTGTGTGTGTGTGTGTGTGTGCGTGTGCGTGTGCATGCGTGTTTTAGAGATCATTTATTTTGTCTTGATGGTCCTAAAATCATTCCTGTATGATTCTTCCAATGACACAATTCATTTATTACTTTTATTTATTCTGCAACTCCCAAAAGTCCAATAAACATATGATCTATCTATATGCTCAAACATTTCCTTGTTGCCGAAACAATTATCTATTAGTCAGAGTATCCGGTTTGGTGAGCCACACTTTCAAATACAATGCTCTCCTCCTCTGGACAGTCTCTTCTTCTGTTCATAGAGATTTGCATGAATTTGAATTTTGTTTGACTGAGTTTGTTTTGGAAGACATAGAGTTTTTGCTACTCTGTGCCCTACTGGTTATATCATGAATTATGTGCATTTTCTATGGTACATTATATCTGTTACACAGAGCCATACATGGCACGACTCGCAGACACCTTCCAGCATCAAAGTGTTCTCCCTTGCTGCCCCCTAGTGTTATTGTACGTGTAATTACACATCCTGCCTCACTTAGTTGTATATGACTAAATTAATACATGAAAGAATTCTTGTCACGCCATTGACAAAATAAACAATGACGTCACATGAAAATAATCAGCTGAATGGCATTCACATTGAAAGATAGACACATCTTGTTATGTTCCCAAACAAAAGAAAAATAGACAAAATAAACAAAATAGAGACCTACAACATAAATTCAACTGTTCTCGAACTGATGATGTGATGTTTATCATGTGTGATCATCATCACCTTTAAGTTATATACATGATTTCTAACGTTTCTTGTCAGGACGGAGAACATTGACAAGGTGATAAAGCAGTGGGAGGGCTCCTTCTTCAGAGGGAATCCCAAGCTGCGCAAGAAGTCGGTGTCTCTGCGCTTCGACCTGCACATGGCTGCAGCAGACGAGGGGTGTGCCCAGACTAAACAGGACAGCCTCCCTGACGTGGAGGTGCGTCTCATCATGAAGAGATCTCGCAGCATCCCGGCAATCACACAGTGACTCTGTCACCAGTTGGTCAGATCGAACACCGGTTTGCAGCTGTTTGTGGTGATACAGGTGATGCTGGAGTTGCAGAGATAGCATCTGTCATTCACATCTGGGATATTGACATTACCATCATGCTTAATATGTATTTCAAATTATATATACTCACTTTACATCAGAACTGATGACTGAAACATATTTTTCTCATCAAAACTTTCACCCATCGGGCTTTTGTGCTGATCTAATAGGGCAATTTTTTACAGTTTCAGAAAGCCACGACAATTTTATCACACATACTTTCATTACATTACAGAGGATAACAATTAAATATGCAAAAATGTCTCTGTCATCTTACTCAAATGAAGAACACGTGTCTCTCAACCCTGTCACTGTTTCAACTACTGCATTTAATCCTAATTAACACTCCGTACAGGAGGCTGGGTGCACAGAAAGACAGAGATAAATGGAGTCAGAGATCACTAAGGCTGGACTTTTTTAAATAGGTTTTCTGTCAGGGACTGTGTGGAAATTATTAGGGGGGAGGGGGAGTCTTGATTAATTAGCGTTATCTCATGAGAGAGAGCACATCATTTGTCACTACCACACAATCACAGCTCCCACTTTATTGTATATCCTAAGAGAAGGTAGAACTACAGTAATGTAACATAAAAGTTCAAAAATATAGATATTTAATGAAATAAAATAAAAGTAAAGTGCTGAAAATTTGATAAGTAATTTTGCCACTATTCGAAAGCAATTTTTCATTATAAAGTCACTTTCAGTATGAACTAACACTAAATCTATTTTTTCGAGTTGGTATTACATGTACAGTCACTTTATTACACCGTTGATCCTGATCCCATTTTATAATGCTCATTTCATCATTACAAATTATTTTCCTATGTCTTACACCACCCTGACATATACATGCAGCGGTGCACTGTCAGCAGTGTGAACAGTGAGAGCTATTGCAAGCATGCAGCTGAGATCTACAGTAGTAGGACGTTACAGTAGTAGCAATACTACCTCTACTACTCAACTAGCAGTTTAAACTGGAGTGCACAAATGTAAATTATTCGGGCACTCTTTGTTGTTGATGGCAAAATAAATCGTGTTTATTCAATAGTGTAACATTACAAAGAGAAATTGTGGGGTGGGTGTTGAATTTTTCCTCTTTACCATTATCAATGGGTCCAATGCACATATGAGAAGAGAGGTCCATGCTTTTCAAACAAGTAGAAATACAGTGTTCACCCCCCCTCCCCTGTTAAATAACTGTCATACAATCCCTAAATGCTTGCACTGCAGACACTTACAGCACTTAGAAGAACATCAGCACTGAGAGATATCCACAATGTGTTCATTTTGAGGGTCTTTGTCATTGCAGTCCATTCTGTATGTGAAGAAAAATAATATAAAACAAAAGACGTTGCCACATTCTTGACGCATTATGCTGTGATCCTAAACAGCAGTCACACTCTCAACACTCAGCGAGTGTCTCAGAGGTTCCCTGTCTTAACCAGAGGAGGGCAGTATTTGTAAATAGTTAACACTGCAGTGTATATTCAAAGCTCGACTCGGGTTGTGTAACACATGCTATCTGTTACACCTTAGATCTAGAGTTTTTATTCTAAGTATCATGTTTGGCACCAAAGATATTGAAAACAAGAACTGGACCATTGTGCGTTGCGTTTGGGTGCCTCGGGATATGTTGAGAATATTTAAAGATATTATCTATGCAGTTCTGTGCTTAAGTTTGCTTTGCTTCATGAAGCACACTCTTCATTTTGAGAGCTCTGTAACTTCAAAATGAAGCATTATGCCTTTATCTTACGATATATTATTTAAAATAAAAACAGAAATACGTGCAGACTGTTGTGTTTTCTGTCAAATGTTTTCCATCACAATCTGAAATTGACTAACTGGAAGACACAAAGAGACTAACCACATATATTGTTGTACAGTGATTATGTGACGCCCTGTTCAGACTCGGTACAGACGCTTTGATGTTGAGGTAATGGAAAAAGATAGTTCACTCACAAATAAACATGTGTAGGCCCACCCACCCATACACAACCTCAGGAGTTCAATGTGTAGCTTTTAATTGTAACAATTTGAAAAAGAGTACCATTAATATACAGAAAGAAATTGTTTACAGTGCGGTATAATAAATACATTCTGACCTAGAGTATATGCAAAAACTCTGCTTTGAAATTAAAGGACATAACAATATTTCAAGTGCTTTTCATTAAAGAACATTCAAATTCCCTCATTGATTTATATTTCAGAACATCAGCTGAACATTTAAACTTCAATTAACATTGTATTCATTCAACATTAAAAACAAGACAAAATACACTGCTGCACCCACCTGTATATGCAAGATGTTGGTTTTAACATTTTACACAATAACACACTGTAATGATTTTCTGGGCAGCTTCATATATTCAGCAAGAGATCAGAAATGTTGTGCGGTATTTTAAGTAGCAGTGTGCCATTTAATTACAATCATACTATACATTGTTGGTCCCCTGTCTCTTCTTGTTAGACCACTCTTCAGTCTTCAGTCTTCATACAGTATATGCTGCAGTTGTACCTGCCTTTTCAATATGACTTTAATCATCTGACCATGTTAAAAATGCTAAGCACTTTCCATCTACATTTTTCTGGTACTGAAGAGATTACTTGAGAAAAGGACAGTACATACAGACAGCATTAAAGAGGGCCTTAAAGCCGCACGCTGTTTGAGTTGTATCAGTGCTTGTGTGTCTAAAGGTTGGCTATGGCCGCCTGAATAACCTCGACGGTCTTGTTGCAAGGCTGCAGGGGGTCATACTCTGCAAAGACGTGGCATACGTTCTCCACACCAGCCTCGATGCCTTTGGCCACAAAGCCAAACATCCTGGTGGAACAAAGAAGCAACAGAAAGATTAGATTTCGATTCAATTTCAAACAGAAGTACAAGTTAACATATTTTGCACAGTAGAAAAAATTGCATTGCAAGTGAGCCTCAGAACCTGTGAGGCTTCACTTTGAGATAAACAATACATAGACTTTACAGTCAGATACAAAACATCATTCTGATATAGAAAGTAATGATAAAAAGTAAAAAAAAAAAATTACCTTGCACCAAATGTGGAACCTTTTATCCACCTGTGAGAGTAAAACAGTTCAAGATTAAAATGCTGAGATTTGTTAGTCCATGTAATGACCAATAGACATTTTAAATTCGGTGGTGAATTAATGTTATGTGTAATAAAACAGAAAACACTTCAACAGGAGTAATGAGCTGATCAATGAGCTCTTTACTCTCAGTAAGTATCATGAATGAACATCACATAATGTTTCCAAACCAGATGTGTAGGACAGATGTGAAAAAAATAATCACTTTTATTTCACTACATGTTGTTGTAATATACTCACAATCTATTGTCTGGATCTTCACCACTGTAGCTAAGCAGGTGAGCAGGGTAATGGCGTCTGAAGAAAAGCCTGTGGAAAAAATGATGATGGCGTTAGAAATGTACAGTGTTTACAGAATGTTGCACACAAACCACATATCACCACCACCATGAGTTTGTTGTGTACTGTAAGTAGGATCTCAGAAAGAAGTGCACAGGATGTGTGTTTTCTTACTTCCTGTTGATATCCGTCAGTGTAACACCCTTCAACGACACCTTCAGATTGACCACAGTTGGTATGAAGGACCCTGAGACCTTCCCAAATGTTGAGGACACTGCCCTCTGAACGGCACAAGGGCCCGTCAGCATCTCGGTGGGAACAGCATTCAGGTAGATGAAGTTGCAAGCTATGGAATGGATGAACACTGTGTTATTATATGAGAATTATGAGAAATATGAGAACACACGGGAACAAGGGCATCGGCACTTCGTAACACTGTTTGTGTGTGTGTGTACGTGGAAATAAAGGGAATATACAGAAAAGGTGTTTTGCTTATAGTGGGAACTTTGGAGTTCCTCCGTACAGAGCTGTACAAATAAAACTGAATTGAATTGAAATAGATATACATGAAATATGTATGGAAATAAATGGAAACTATGATATAAGCTACAATACAGCTATGATACAAACTTGTAGTGCGCTACAGGACGATGCAGCCGCAATACCATCGAAATATTTTCCTCAATATTTCCTAGACAGCTTTAGTAACTTCAAAAATATTTGTGGTTGACTAATTTGTGAATTATTTATCACGCTCAGTAATAGATTAAATTAATTTCTGATCATTTCTGGTTTATGCTACTCTATATTTCATGTTCACCACATTTCAGAGCTAAATATTGTACTTTTTCTCCACTACATCAGCAGGATAAGATTATGCAGAGGCCTACGAAACAAACAGTCATAGCAAACTGAAGCAATTTTCTTGAATGCTCACAGACTTTTTACTCCTCATTGGTACTAAACTCTAGTTATAACTACTGTCATTACATGTCTGTTCCATTTAACACGTGGACAACACTTCCTGCACTGACACACCAGAATATGATGCAGCGTCCTTCAATCAAGCTCATTTATTACACTTGAGTCTGCTTTTCCCGCCATGATCATTCAAAATGGCTGCTGTAATGAGGGTGAGTTAACCTGCATGGGTCTCAGATCTGACTCAGAAGTCAGGAAACCTTTCCTTTCCTTTCCTATCTGTTTTCGCTCATTGAAAACAACATGGCGATAACGTTATTTAAATGTTTGTTATGTTAACATTAATTCAGAGGCAGGCCTGTGGACTCCAAACAGGCACAGTTGGAGAAACGATAGGACGGTACACATGAAAGAAGCTTCAAACAACTTCTGCAGCTTAAATGTGACATTTCCTGTCCTTACTAATAAGCAGCTATTGAGTTTCCTCATTTTTATGTTGTTCCTTGTTTTACTCTAAGTGAGGTGCCTGCAGTAAAACCTTGAGTTATATACTAATGGTAATAAACAGGGGTGAGTTGTATGTTGTGTAGTCTCACCTGTTTTACTCTTGTCGTCTGAGGCTGGTTTGTCATTTGACTTTTGCTCTGCTGTGCCCAGATCTGTGAACGCAAATAATACATTAACACACAGACGCATTCACACACACACACACACAGTCTTGACTGGACAACGTTAATTTCTTGGAGACTTTCTTGAAACTTCCCTACATCCACCTACCTACCACTTCCCTAACCCCCCCCTCTAACTTAAATCTAACCCTAACCTTAAACCATAGCCTTAAAGTTTAATGATTTATATTATAGCCTAAACAGACTTCGATCCCCACAAAATAAGTACAACCTAGACCACACACACACACACACACACACACACACACACACACACACACACACACACACACACACACACACACACACACACACACACACACACACACACACACACAGTGACATTATAGGCGGACTTACTCACCTTGGGAGTGGAGCAGTAATTTGCAGGGTAAAGCGTAAGCGGTGATAGTGTGCTGGTAGACCAGGGCTGAGAGACTACCTTTAAAAGTAATAGAAAACCACAGTTTTGTCAAAGCATGATGGAGAAACTCACTGTGTCACTCCGGAAAACCAAAAGTAAAATATTGGTGTTTTGCATAGGTTACTTTCTAGGATGTGTATGGTAGTTTAGGTTTTTGACAAGGAATCTGGATATAGTTGTTGAGATAGGAAGACGTTGAGATTTAAAATGGTTATTATTTTATTCATATTATATTGAGCAAACCAGGTGACTGCAATGGTACTTGAAAAAATGTTTGCAGTGTGAAATTGACTACAGCTCACAGCTACAGCAAAGAGGAAGAAATGTGATGACATGATTTCCTTTTCTCTTCATCTCAGCCATGAGGCAGGTACAGCAGTGCATGAGTCTCAATCCTTACACAATCCTTAGACTCTGATAAGAGGGAAGACAATGATAATCCTTGATAATGGCTCTGTGGGTGTGAGAACCCGCCCTCATGACCTCATACTTTTGAATAAATAACAAGATCCCTGCGCTGTTGCCCACCCACATCCCTTGAGGCCAGACATGGCTGACTCAGGTCTGGTGGGGCAGACATCACCAGAGCAGGATGTGCAGTCATATTGAGTAGGAGTGCATTTTAAGAAAAGCTGATAACTTCTAGATGTGTATCTGTAGGTGTTGCAGGCACTTACCAAAGTATGGCTCCTGAGAAGAGCCTTTGACCCGAACGCCCTTAGTTGATGATTCAATGAGGAAGTGTCTGACAACGTCTGAACTGCTCTCTCCTGTTTTAATAAAGGACAAATGTCAGGACATTTTACACTGAACTTTAAGTGTCATGATAAAAAGGCAATGGCAGAGATTATTTAATATACCTCGTATTTGATGAATTATTCTAATTGATGCATTTAACATTTTCAGTTTTAGTCTCCTGTACCACATTACAGCCCTCAGCAACAAAAAGCAAGATGATCACACAGCAAACCCACAAATTTGAAATGATAGGATAGCCTGTAACCCATTATGTAACAGGGTACTTTACCCTAGCCACCACATATTTTCTAGGCAATGCATTCATTCAATCAAATTGTACTTCTTTCAGATCTCTCATTTCCATCACATCTTATAAATCATTCATAATTTTGTGTAACAAAATTCTTGTTTCACTATAAACTGTTCCTGAAAAACCCAGAAAGAGAAAAGGTTATAGTGACATCCCTGGACCAAGGATAATTGTGTTTTGATTATCCTTGGAGATATAATTCAGCAGAGGAGATTGAAACAGACAGCACACTGTAAGCCTGCATACACTGAAATGGCCTTAGTGCAAACACACTGCTCGCACGTCTTTCATATCCTCATTCCAAAAACAGTTGAAAAAATAAATCTGTAAATGAAGTAAGCCTCAAAATTGTTTTGTGAGTGAGGTCCATTTTTTCTTCTCAGATTGCTTACAGTTCCATAAACAGCTGGTTTTCCTTTGTGTTTACACAGGACATACTGTGGGTGGAAAAAATAACAGCACTGTCTCCTGCCTCACCACAGATAGCTGGATGTCGTCAGACATGACCATACACATCAGCAGAGTTGAGTAAGTGATTCCCTGTGCCTCTCAGGTCTCTGCTATAGACAAATGAGCTCAATGAGCTCTCTGCTACACCGTGTTCACATTGTTTGTCTCTGGAAGTGGAAGCTGCGGGATACAAGGCCCAATATGTCCTGTATCCGACCAAACACTGCTGTTTATTATAATGGCATGTGATTCAAAAGGGCTCATCAGGTCAGATAAAACAACAACTGACAAGTAAAACAATTTACCTGGGTAGGTGGAAAGAGTGAAGTTGGTAGGACTTTGGTCCACCTTCATGGCCAGGCCGAAACTGCCTCTGTAAGAGGTGCTGTCTCTCACCACAAATGTTCCTGCTTCCTTGTCTCGTACCAGGGCTTCAGCTAGAATGAATTAAACATCACAGAAAAGGCTTAGAGGTATCACAGAGATGAAAAAAGAACTGGATCCTATCAGAGGAATGAACTTGAGAGCTGGAGTAAAGCTACATAGTCTTCATATATGTTTGAAGTGCTGTTTTGAGATTCTCACCTTCTGCTCTGTTGATATGTGGAAGGAACCAAAACTTTGAAGTATCCATGACAAATTTCATTGAGGGCTCACTGCCATTAAAATGGGCCCGGAAACCTAAACAATCATAAAGATAGTTATGTCAAATAGTGTTGTAAAATGTGGTAGCTGCCAGTAAATTTGAGTACTGTGACACCTGCGACTCACTGTGAGGGGAGAATGGCTTCGAGGGGGACACAGTTACAGTCTGTATCAAGTCCATTTCTGGTCCAGGAGAATTAATGTGCAGATTTGGTTCTGGTGCACCATTCACCAACAGTACAGGGATGTCAGTCATAGACCCGTTGAGTGAAGCTGGACTGCTCTGTGCTCCTTTGCTATGGAGCTCCTGCAGATGTCCCTGTTTTGTCAGCGAAGGCCTGTCTGCGCTGTACCTGTTATCAAACAGCCTCATGGTGGACACATCACTGAAGGAGCCGGACATACTGGTAAGGTTGGACTCTGGAGAGTAAGCATCTTCACTGGCCAAGGACAGGGTGCTATGCAGGATGGAAGAGGAAGTGTTTACAATTGGTCATATTCCAGAAATCTTTGTCTGTCTGTATGTGGCTTGTTATATTGAGAACCATTTATTTTATCAGCTTCCCACTGCATGCCCAAGGCAGTGCACTGTCGAATTTGCAATTTGGACACACAGAGTAAACAGGTGACCACAGCCCTGTGGCGGCGGGGGCTGGGAAAACATGTCATCATGACAACAGCACGACAACGGGCCGGTCATGACAATGGCAACAACTAATTCTCCGGTTCAGGGTTCTGTGCACTGAGTTGAGCTTCTCTGAACTTTGAATAAACAGGTGAACAGCTCTTTGTGCAGCAGCGGTTCTGTGGACGGAGTCCTGCAGCAAGTCTTTACTTACTGCAGCTCAATTACTGCAGGTCACTTTTACAGTTTCTGTAAGAAAACTGCAACCAGCATCACCACAGGCCAAACAAACAGCCCATTCCACACAGAAATGTTTACAATGTGCACTGCACTAGTATTCGCAATACGCTGGAAGACTGCATGTACAGCATGCATACCTGATTAATGGCAGGCCATGCTTTAACAGTGAGTTTTACCTGCCAAGGATGTAGCTGGTGTCTGAGCATGTTGACATGGAGAGGAGCGAGACGCCACTGTTTCTGTTGTGGTGTGACAAGAAGGATCCTTGCGAAAACGCCATGTCCTGCTTTGGTGAGGGAATTCGTCGGGGTGCACTTCCACATGGCAGCGGAGGCAGTGAGCATGTTGGGGAGCTGGAGAATACCGGCAGGCCACTGGTCCTGCAGCTGAGACTGCTCCGTGAAGGGATGGGTATACTGGGTGACACAGACTGGACCATGGTATGTGGGGTGCATCCTCTAGAGACCAACACGCTGTGGGAGATATCTTCATCTGGGCAGAAGGATAGAGAAGAAAGTGTTTGCAAGAACAATAACAAAGACTATAGGAGGGAATTTTGTGAAGTATATGAAAAACACTGCATGGTCCCTGATTACTTTGACTTCATGTTTTGGTTTTCTTTCAGCAGAAGGGACTTGGCATCCATACAAATGGACTGTTGCTGAAACTCTTTCATATTTTTCATGCATGTACCTGTTAGAGTATGTCAACTGAATGCATTCAATTGAGTTTGTACTGTTTCTGTCTCAACTTGTTCGTGTGCACCTGAAGATCTGTCTGACTGAGTCTAAGCCCTCAGGAATACACTGCAGCCTGTGGGCAAGACAGACACGTGGCCCCTGCAACCAGAGTTACATAATTATGACTAATACTCATACAGAATCATACATAAAGGTTTTCAGATTCTAAGTAGGTGAGTATTGTTACTTATGGGAATATTGTATTTTGCAACAGGAGTACTAATCAACACATCACTTGATTTATGTATTTTACTGATGAAATAGACCAATGAATTGTCTGATTTGTCATCACTGTTACTGCACAGTGAAGATACTGCTGTTCCACCCTCATGTGTGACTTGTTGGTTTGCTTTTGTGGCTGTAGCCTGTGCAGGGTGTGGCACTTGTCTGGGCAGTAATCCCAGAACAGCTGAAGTTGTGCAATCACCCCATTATAAAAATAAATTGATCTCAAATCTCAAAAAGGGCGGGTAAATTTCCAAAGCCCCAGGCTATGTGTTCTATTAGCTTTGTGGTGTTACTGTGCTCTGCGTCACACCTCTGTAGCTGTAGTTTTCCCTTTGATGCACTCTGGAGACCTGGTTACTGTGTTTAAGAAATGAGGCATTAGAAAAGTTTGAATAGTATAGTTACACAAAACAGTCTGTACCTGCGGGAGAGCTGATGTATGACGGACTTTTGTTGACTGGAATGGGTTCAAATGTCGGATCCAAATCCAGGATGAGCTGGTTGAGATTATTCAGGGAGATGTCGAGATCAGAGTCACCATGGTTACCACTGGGCTGACTATTGACTGTCTCCTGAGCAGAGTCCAGGCGAATAGTTTGACCCACTCTCAGAACGTGGTTGGGAATCATGTGGGACATGCCTTTAGCTGTAGGCATCATGTTAGGAGAGCTCACAGTCTTCTGTGACAACCAAAGACACAAATACAATGGAGAGAGATCAGTTACACTGTCCTGGAATTACAGCCTTGCTTTTGTCCTCTTTGCAAAACAGACTCATCATAAACCTGTTTTTCCCAGATACTCATATTGCTAGAAAATGAAGTTATGTACTACACAAAAACACAACTCTTTCAATATTTGGTGATTAAAGCACCCACTTGGCAACATTTGATCAGAAGTTCTTTGCTAGATATCTTTATGCATTTTAATGCAATTCTACAAGCATTAGGTTCAACTTGAACCTGCAACCTTGATTCCAGTATACTGACATTTACAGGACCTTTCCCACCTGTTTCTCAACCAATGCATAAAACCACTGAATAAGAAATGACACAGGCTGAGTAAACAGCTTAGTTCAATGCTGATATCAGCATGAATATTTGTTCGGGAAAGGGTGTGTAATATGAGGGATGATCCGGTCACGCTGAGCCTCCCTCTCCATGTTTCAGACAAGGCGTGGGGCTCAGTGAGTCACCCAGGTGACTGGTGGTTACCATAACTACACTTGTGTTTTCCTACAACAGCAAAACTATAATGGTGAACGTATTTTTGGAAAGTAGCAAAATGGCAAAAATCTCCAATTTTCTGGAAAATATTCAAAATGATTTTAGGAAAAAATAATGTGCCATGAATTCAATCATCACATAAGCTGTAATATAACTTTTTAATTATTCAGCAAGTCTTGTTTTAGGTTATGAGAGCATACGGATAGTCCGTACTATAACCTGCTGCACTAATTATTAAACAATATAAACTATATTAATAATGAACTTGAGGCAATGCAATAAAATAGTTCAAATAATGCATACTTTTTACTGCAACTGATATTCTGATAAATGGAGAGTTAATCACAATGCACAAATACAACATAAACATGGCACAAACCATAAACACAGACACATAATTCCAAACACTATACCCATAAACCTACATATAACTGTAAAGGTCCATAGAGTGGTTGCCATAAAATTAATACATGGCTTTGTCAACTGTTCTAAATATGTAATAAATGTGTCCATTCAGTGCGTACCTCATCTTTTCATATGTTCTACATTGTGTTACATGTCTTAGTAAAGATAAAGGAAGACCATCTTACCTTGTTTTCCTCTGGTCAGGATTCTACTGCTGTAATGTTGTCTTTTCTCTCAGACTGTTCACTGTTTTGGTTTGACACTTCATGTGTGTTTCATGCTTTTATTAATGAAGTCCCAACCCTTTTCCCACTGAGCCTATCAGCAACAAGGATCACTAATCCCTGCGGCTCCAACTGATGATGTCATCTTAGCTGTGTAAAGTTTATGACTGGAGGGGAGACTTTTTTCAGATCAACAAACACATCCATCTTAAAATATGTAAAGCTGTGATTTAAACTTTTTACTCGATATGTAGTGCATATATGTATGTTGTGTTTCAACACTTGCAACATATTATATTAAGCTACTGGCTGCATTATGCATTATAAGTGTTTACTGGAGTGAATACTGGAGCTTGACTGTTGTATTGCATCTGCTATAGACCAGAGACTCACAGTAGCTTTTTATCTGATGTGTCTGATTTCACTGGTATGGTTGATAAGTTTATTAATGCTGTTGAACCTATTAGTTTAACTCCACTACTCATATCTGTGGCCACATCCTCCCTGAGATCTAATGGGTTTTTTATCTCCTTTCCACTACTTCTGGTCTCTTGCATCTGATATTGCAGATAATTTTGTAATTGTTTTAATGATGCATGTCCGTCCACTCTGGGTGTTTCTGCTCACCTGAAGCTTAAAGTCCAGTGATGTCCCCAGATAAACAATGAGATCTGGTGTGTAAAAGAATGAAGAAAGACTGTGCGTTGTTGAAGATTGAGCTATTCATATACCAATTAGTTTCATCTGATACATTCCCAAGATACACTTTACCATAAATCTGTTTTTCCATTCAAATTAGTCACGTTTTTTTATAATAAGACACAACCACTCTATTTCTACCCTCATAGTTGAAACATTTTATGATCTTTCTATGTCCATAAAATGAATATGGAAATTCTGTAGTACCACTTAGCTCCTTAGAAGGTTCTGCTGGACCAAACTGTGCACAATTCTGACCATTGCAGCTGATAAACACTGGCAGGCTCTTCAATTCAATCTTGAATTTACCTTCAGTGTTAAATAGTTGACAGAAAAAGTAGATTGCTGGCAGCTTGATGAGTGGAAACAGGAGATTCAGTTATGGTGGGGGATTCCCCAGCTTTTTGTCAGAATTTTCTGTGAAGTATTTAAATTTTTTGTTAATGAGGGATAGGGTTAGGGTAACCTTGGTATGGTAACCTTTAATGACAATGTCACCAAGGATCAACTCTTATACCTATATACGTATAATTTGTGTTGGACACATTATTTGCGGCTCTGTTCCTCATAATTGTCATGTTAACGATACTCAGAATATGTTTACACTAGTTTATGTAGTGTATCTTTCTTCAGTTAAATCTCAACAAGACTTGCAAAGACTAAAGGAAATATGTATCAGTAGCTTTCCTGGCTGTTAAATGTTGCGCATATCAATCAATCAATCAAATTTTATTTGTATAGCCCATATTCACAAATCACAGTTTGTCTCATAGGGCTTTAACAGGGTGTGACATCCTCTGCCCTTAACCCTCAACAAGAGTAAGGAAAAACTACTAAAAACCCTTTTAACAGGGTAAAAACGTAGAAACCTCAGAGAGAGCGACATGTGAGGGATCTTATAGGTTTTATTGACAAGTAGAACTTGGTGTCATCCGCATAGCAGTGGAAATTTACCGAGTGTGTCCTGATAATGTTTCCTAGTGGAAGCATATATAATGAGAATAAAATTGGGCCGAGCACAGAGGCCTGTGGAACACCATGGTTAACTTTGGTGCGCACAGATGACTCATCATTAATTTGCACGAATTGGAATCGATCTGAAAAATATGATTTAAACCAGTTTAGGGTGGTTCCTTTAATGCTAATTAACTATTCTAGCCTCTGTAATAAAATTTGATGGTCAATTGTGTCGAATGCTGCACTAAGATCTAACAGAACGAGGACAGACACAAATCCCTGATCTGAAGCTATTAGAAGGTCATTAGTGACTTTTGCCAAGGCTGTCTCTGTGCTATGATTGGCTCTAAATCCAGACTGAAAGTCTTCATATATATTATTTTCCTGGAGAAACTCACACAGCTGATTGGCTATAACTTTTTCAAGGATTTTACACATGAAGGGGAGGTTGGATATTGGTCTGTAATTGGCTAAAACCTCTGGGTCTAGGGTGGGTTTTTTGAGAAGGGGTTTGATTACAGCTAGTTTAAAGGACCGTGGTACATATCCTGATGATAATGACAGATTGATTGTGTTTAGTAACGTACTATTAATTAGGGGCAGAATTTCTTTAAGTAATTTTGTAGGAATGGGATCTAAGATACAAGTTGTTGGTTTAGAACATGAGATTATTTTGGTCAGCTGATCAAGGCTGATCAGAGAGAAGCTGTCTAAATAATTGGTAGGATTCTCAGCCGTTTCTGAGATTTCTGTTCTTGGTAGGGTATTAGTGCCAATTGAGGGCAGGATTTCTAATAGTTAGAATTTTATCATTAAAGAAATTCATAAAGATATTGCTATTTAGGGATCGAGGAATACTGGGTTCGGTGGAGGTGTGACTCTCTGTCAGCCTGGCTACAGTGCTGAAGAGAAACCTGGGGTTGTTTTTATTTTCTTCTATTAGTTTCGAGTAGTAGGCGGCTCTTGCTTTGTGGAGGGCCTTCTTATATGCTTTAACACTATTCTTCCAGTCTAGGAGATATTCAGCACGGTTGCTGGAGCGCCACTTCCTTTCTAGTTTTCTTGATACTTGTTTTAACTCATGTGTCTTGGAATTATACCACGGAGCTAATTTACTATGTTTTACATGTTTCTTTTTTAGAGGCGCTATTGAGTCTAATGTTAATCGTAATGACCTTACAGAGCTATCGACGAGATGGTCAATCTCAGTGGAGCTAGGGTTTTCAAAGAATTTGTTGGGTGTATCGACGGATAATACGGATTTAAATGTAATCGGAATTATTTCCTTAAATTTAGCTACAGCACTATCAGGTAGACATCTAGAAAATGAGTTTTTTATTAGTGGCATATATTCTGATAATGAAAAATTGAAGGTTATTAAATTATGGTCTGATAGGATTGGATTGCGCGGAAGTACTGTTAGATTTAAAATTTTGACACCGTATGATAATACAAGGTCAAGTGTGTGGTTACAACAATGAGTAGGTTGGTGTACACACTGACTGAAACCTATTGAGTCTAGTATTGAAATAAATGCTACGCTAAGGCTATCATTATTATTGTCAACATGAATATTAAAGTCACCAACAATAATTTTATCGGTCTTTAGGACTAGGTTTGATAAAAACTCAGGGAATTCCGTTAAAAATTCAGAATAAGCCCCAGGAGCACGGTAAACTACAGCAAATATGATTGGCTGTTGGTGTTTCTTGGATTGGTGTGGAAGACTAAGAACAAGACATTCAAATGAGTTGTAGCTTAGTTTAGGTTTAGGATTAATTAATAGACTGGAGTTAAAAATAGCAGCAACTCCACCTCCTCGGCCGAATTCTCTGGGAACGTGTGTATTTACATGACTGGGGGGAGTAGATTCATTTAGACTGACATATTCATCAGGATGCAGCCACGTCTCAGTGAGGGACAATAAATCTATTTTATGATCTGAGACTAGTTCATTAACTAAAATAGCCTTTGATGATAATGATCTTATGTTTAAAAGACCACATTTAAAAGTCTTTGTTTCCTGAGTTGTTGCAGAGGTTGTGTTAATTTGTATTAGATTTTTGTGTGGAATTCTCCCTCTGTTATTGTTTGATTTAAATAATTTAATGGGACGGTGGACAGACACAATCTCTATGGGGTTGTGGTTGTGTGACTGATCCAGAGGGAGCGCAAAGAAGTGTGTAGCACTGCAGCTCTGCTTCCTGGTCCCAACTCTGGGTTGTCATTTAATAGACTGGGTAATATTCATAGATAAGAGAGAGATGCCCCATCCCAAGTGGGGTGAACGCTGTCTCTACTAACAAGAACAGGTTTCCTCCAAAAAGTTTGCCAATTATCTACAAAGCCCACAGCGTTTACAGGACACCACCTCGACAGCCAGCGGTTAAAAGACAACATGCGGCTAAACATGTCATCACCTGTTGTGTTAGGGAGAGGGCCAGAGAAAACTACTGTGTCCGACATCGTTTTTGCAAAAGCACACATCGACTCCACATTAACTTTAGTGACCTCCGACATGCGAAGCCGGGAGTCGTTGCTGCCGACGTGAATTACGATCGTACTGTATTTACGTTTAGTTTTAGCAGCTTCAGTTTGGATTCGATGTCGCCGGCTCTGGCCCCTGGCATGCAATTGACTATGGTCGCTGGTGTCTCTAACCTCACGTTTCTCAGAACCGAGTCGCCAATGACCAGAGTTTGCTTCTCAACGGGTGCGTCGCTGAGTGGAGAGAATCTGTTTGAAACGTGAGCTGGTGGCTCTTTAATCGTGGGCTTTTTAAGGGTAGCACTATGAGACACTCGGAGCAGGAGAGAGCAGTGGAGCAAGAGGGAGGGAGAGAAGCCATCGCTGCTATATGAGCCTGTTAGACTACGAGGGTGAGCTCAAACAGAAGAATCCGGTGACACGCAGATGGAAAGACACCGAATCGCTAAAGCACCAAAGAGTAGGGGTTGATATGTGTGGATGTTTAACTATAGACCGGCGATTTTAGCCGTAGTAATATAGATAAATAGCTGTGTTAGCAGAGGAGCTAGTTCAGAGAGAGCGACCAGCGGCAGGAAAACAGGAAATGAACAGGAAATTACGCAATTCGCTTACCGAAATGACGTCAACAGACAGTCATATCTCTTTGTTGCATATGACCAAAGAGTCATAGATGTTTTATGTTTTATCCATGGCTTCGTCAGTTACTTTCTGTGAAGCTTTGTTTGAAAATCATATTCCTCCTTCAGCTGAGTAAAAGTCACACCTTGTGTCCCTTCGTCTCTTATTTAAATGCACTATATTCTAATCTAAATTGAAGTCTTGCAGGTACATGCATTCTTTCCTTCTGCTGCAAGATTACTGATTCACTTTTTTTTCCCCTCTGACCCATACTTCACGGCAGTGTCTTACAGTCACATTTAAGATTCTCATGACATGAGAGAGAACAAATATAAATAAGCCTTATAACACATTGAGACCCTTTTTTACTGTTCTGATGTTATTTAATTTTTCAAATGTAGATGATTTGTCTTTCAGTATTTTTATACTCTTTATAGAAATATATGCTTGCTTTATTATATTGTACATACTCAGAAATCAAAGTTTAAACTACACAGCAAATGGCTGGTAGCAGCTCTTCCATGTTTATGAGGGAAAGTTGTTCAGAGTTCAAAGTGGTGAAGTCCAAGTCTAGAACTTTGATTCTTTTTTATTGTAGCTTTTAATCTACCTACCAGTTCCACAAACATTGTCTGTCTGTCTGTATTCCAAGGAAACGCAGTGTAGAATTTGGCGCAATTTGGACACGCGATATGTTCAATATTAATTTAGTCTAGTTTCGCATGCCTTCTTCTATGTCCTTGGATAAACAGTAGTGACAGACAACTGGCCTGACATGCAATTTACGAAAATATAACTTATATATGTCACATGTGTGAACAGTAATAAAACCAATTCAGTTTCATTTTATGAAAAGCATTGACTATCGGTGCAAAAAACTGATTCTGGTTGTTCATGAAAGAACACTACAACCAACAATACATCAGGCCAAGCAAACAGCCCATTCCAAACAGCACTAGTTCTGTTAATTCTGCATTTTAATACAATTGTGATTAATGCACAGTGTTTTGCCAGTTCACACTTAAAATGAACTCGAAGTTCAGTTCATGCAGATGCAAATGATCTAGTTCACGTTCATAGTTTATTTAAAAAAATGTTGAACTACATTCACGGTTTCAAAAATGAACTAGTTCACGTTCATTTTATTTTTGTTAACATGAAAAGCTAGCTAGCTGTCAGTACAGCAGATTTCAGACTCTTTTTATATATTTTATTAAATATTTTTACTATTTTTTATAGCCTACATTTTTGTCTGCCTGTGTGTGCATCTGTACATAGTCCAAAAGTTCTTGGGATGCATGACAATTTGATAGAGCATGTGCACTTGCAGTTTTGCGTGTGTATGTTGGGGGGACTGGGGGGCGCCAATCTGAAATCTCGTCTAAGGCTCCCAACCCTACCAGGGCCGGCCCTGGTCGATGGTGCCGGATCATGTCTGCGTGTTGATCCGCTCACTTTAACACAAGTCCTGACTGTGAGTGTCACGTCTCGTGTTGTACTGAGCACTAAATGTTGACGAGTCATTTTTCATGATGTTTAAATGCACTTCACTCACGTTCATCATAGGAAAACTGATTCGTTCAATTCATCGTTCATGAAAAATATGAACGCGTGCATGCACAACACCGTTAATGCATCTGGAATTTCAGTGAGTTTAAACTTATTTAACTAAACTCTGCAAAAAATCCCTTATAATTCATCACAATAACAACAGTACACCAGTTTTTTCTTCAGTGTGTTTAATGTTCAAAAGGTGAAATAATAACACTATATGGTTTTTCATTAACACTGGGAATTCTTTGAAATACTGTACACTGTAGCCAAGAAAAAATATATGCAAAGCTTTCTGCGATGTTAACTCGCAAGACTGAACCCAAAAAGGCAGCGAGAGAAGCAGCAACAATTCCAATAGTTTGTTGTTCAAAAGTCAACTTCTGCTATGTACATGTAAGATACACTGTTGATTTGAGACTTGTATTCAAATGTTCAGCAGTCCACATTGTGAAGCTCTGAATAGGCTGTTGTTCACACTGACACAGCTTTATGGAGAGAAGGTGGTGGTTGTCTCAGTGTCGTTGGCCACTGAGCTCCTCCTCCTGCCGCACGTATACCTGAAGAACCTTTCCTGGCTCATGCATCCAAAGTCCTTCAGAAGCTTCAGGAGGTCGCGACGGAACTTTACTCCAATAAAGGCATAAACGAAGGGGTTTAGACAGCACCTCAGGAAGGCCACACACTGGGTGACATCAGTGGCATAAAGGAGATGATTCTCATAGTGGCAGTCCTCGGTTCCCCCTTGTGCTGCAACAACTGTGATCCAAAATAGGACCAGGTTATAAGGTACCTGGCAGACCAGGAAGACAGCTACCACAGCAAGAATCACCTTTATGGCCCTATTCCGTTCAAAGTTACGAGCTTGGCAAAGGGTCTGGATGATGCTGCTGTAACAGAAGCTCATGACCAGGAGTGGAAGGGCAAAAGCCAAAACAATCTGGCTTGCCTGGATGCCGATGCGGAGCTTGTCAGAACTGCTTGAGTACGGGGTGCAGGTTCTGTTGTTGATGGTGGTGTACATCATATCTGGTACGGAGAAGATCATTGCCATAATCCAAATGACAGCTGATGACACCTTGCTGAAAAACACAGCTTGGGAGCGGTGGCGGTGAGCGGAGACTGCTTTGGAGATTGCAAAGTAGCGATCCACGCTGATGAAACAGAGAAGGAGCATGCTGCTGTAAAAGCTGACCTTGTAAATGGCATGCATGGATTTGCACACTATCAGGCCAAGCACCCACTGTGCCATGGAGTTGGCTGCCCAGAAGGGGAGTGTCAGAGCAAAGAGCAGGTCTGCAAAGGACAGGTTGAGCAGGTACACATCTGTCATGGTCTTGAGACGCTTGAAGTAGAAGAAGGTTAGGATGACCAGTATGTTTCCTACCAGCCCCAGGAAGCAGATAAGGGAGTAGAAGGTGGACATAAACCAGAGACGGAAGTGGCGGTTGGATTCTTTCTCACAAAGTGCAGGAAAGTCATTATAATCCACAATGGAGTAGTTATATTCTTGGTAGGTCATGGCAGTTGAATTCTCTTCGGACTGACACAAGCAAGACTGAAATCAAAGACACATCACACATAAATTAGAAAAATGTGACTAATTGGTTTCCACTGCCCTTTGACACATTTTACTTTGGGAAACCTTTACTGATCATATCCTTAAAGGGAATGGTGAGCAGGAGGCTGTGGTTGGTTATTTTCACCCCTTGTGGATAGAAATTGTCTGTTTCTCTTACCTTAATAGTCATTACCCATATCAGCACAGCTGGCACAAGGTTTTGAAGACCTGAAAAATTGAGTAAATTTTTGAAGAAAATGCATGGTAATAAATCAGAGGCAATATCCCTAATAAACACAGTGATAGAATGATATAATATAGAGTAATAGAATGATCAGTATTGCATGCCCATCAAGATGGGGGACTCAAATGAGACAGTTAAAAAAATTTTGGTCAAAACTGACACAGGAAAAGGTCAAGATATCCTGACCATATAAGGATGAACGACGTGACTGCTCCCCAAAAGTGAAGCCAAAGCGTCAGCTAGCATCACCCCCTAGTGGCTGGCTGCAGTATAGGTCATAAACCCTGCTTCCTCCATGTTAGTGGTGGGGACATAAACCAAACTAAAAGGCAAAAGTGTGAGGATGTGGCGAGGCATTATCCATCTTTATAATACAGTCTATGATCCTGACCTTGAAGCCTTAGTTTGGATACATTTCAGAAGTGATGGATACTACACTTTTGATCTTATACCTTACACTTACCCATAAAGCAACCAACAGCTGCTTTATATTCTACCCTACCTACCTGGTACATGCCTACATCTTAACAAACAACTGCCTCTCATACAAAACCAATTCGTAATATAGACTTTTGTTATTAACATCTTCAAACTTATACATCTGTTTTTACAGAGCAAGTGGTACCCATATTACTAGTGTAGAAACTTTGTGTTTCAGAATGCTAGTGACACTGCCTTGCTAAATGCAAGAAGCAATAGGCTTCCTGTGCCGCCATGTGGTTTCTTATGTTAGGTTATTGAATTAAAGGACTTATATAAACTAAACTTTTATAAAGGCTATGAGTAGTAACTATTAGTCTTACAGTCATTGATGCTATTATGGTGAATATGATTTATTACATTTCAGTACAGACTGCTCCATTAGTCAGAAAAGTTGATATTGATAAAAACACATTGTCTGTTTGCATGATGTATTTAAGAAAAAACATAAATATGCCTTTGTGAGAAATTTAGTTTTCTTCAATTCTAGAATAAAGCAAGTATTAGTGTTTAGCAGTGACTCAGTGACTTTGGTTGGCGGACTCCAGCAATAATGTTGACTGATGAATGGCTACAACATACAGCATGGTTTACAGATAAACCTCACAAGACATGTCCATGCCACCACGTGCACTCCCACATGGGTGTCTGTTACAAATATCTTTAACAGTGTTATCACTTACAAAAACTACTGGCCCCGATTCCTTTGATAGCTGTAAAGTGCATGAGACCTGCAAGCTGAAGTTCCCTTTTCACATCGGATTTTAACTTAATTACAGTTGAGTTTTAATTATTTCTTGAACCGTATCTCTTTAAATGTCATTCTGATGTTTTTGCATTCACCACAACGCACACTTCATCCTTTAATCTGAACTCTGATGGTACTCACCACAGAGGGAAATCATGTTGACTGAGAGTAGGACGCTGTAGGTAAAGCCACTAAACACAGATGAGTCGAATGTGTTTGATGCTTGCTTCCCCTTGTTTTAATGAAGAAAAAAAAACTGCCTCCGCCAGCCCTGAAGTGTCATTTGACAAAACTGAGAAAACCACAGACTCCACCTGAAATATGATCAGATTTTTATTATTGGTGCTGTAACATACTGTTTATTAAAATATATATGACTAGATCACTATGCGCTGCAATGGTTAGATTCACGTACTGTATATGCTGTACCTGAGACTGGCCACTGTGACTTGAAAGATATAATTGTAACCTCTCTCCCTGGAGTCTGTTTGTTATCTGTGTTCTGAAGGGATATTAACATTATAAAAATGTTACTACATTTAGACAAAATCACTCCAGAAGACAAGGAAACATAAGCAAAGCCACATTTGTATTAAATTAATGTGTAGTAGAGCATTTTAGTGTGATTTGGTAAGTGTGGTGTTTTTGATCAGTTGTCAGTGACTATGTTTGCATGTCAGAGACAACCTTCAAAAACTAGGGGCAGAGGTAGAGGGCATTTTTTTTAATGTAAATGAGTTTCAGGAAAATCAGATGCACTCAGTGAATCTGTGATGGTTAAGAACCACACGATTCAGTCTGCAGATAAGAGATCAGACATGGCTCAGGAACACCGCACGTGTACTTTGACTTGCTATGTATTCAATAGTTCAATAATATTGTAGGCAAACAACAATATGCATCATCTTTTTATGTACAATTATCAGTTTTGAGTTTTATTGTGTTCAGCTCTTCTATTCTACTTGTTACCTGTTACTCAGATGCTTTATTCGCATGACCATAGTAATAAACTGCATTTAGTTAAATGTTAACATGTGACTCAGCCTCCTTTTCCTAAATAAATTAAGTTATACAATTATATTACTAACGTCAATTGTTTTTGTATTACTATAGAATGTAACATAGTATACAATGGAGATAGTCTTTTTGTTTTGGACAGCTTAAGTAGTTTTTGCCCACCAACTCACAAGACCTGCACATGCTTCTGCACACCTGTATCTGTGGTTGTGGTTTCTAGCTTTCGCTTGAGGTACTGCTAACCGCACAGTACAAAACACAGCAAGCTGCAATGCAATGTGCATTGTTAACATTTACTATCAAAAGTAATTATTGCACTACCTTGCAAGAGGCTGAAACCATATATCCTAAATCTGCTGTCAGGTATCAGTCATTCTTTTGGGCAGTAATGCTGAACTTGGCCCAACTGAACCCTCGGGGAGGATTGCCAGTTCTGAAAAACAGGAAATCATTACAATTCCCCCTCGTCTAACCCACTTCCCTTACCTGTGCTGTGCACAGGGCAAACAAGCTATATGCAAGCACAGTGTATGCAGCAGTCAATGTTTGATGCAAGCATCTGCACACCAGTGTGGAGAATACTTGTGTTTGATCATCAGAGAATAGTTTTTCACTAAGTACAGTAAAAATTACATCTATACATACTAAATTATGCATATTTAAACATCATTTCATAATAAATGTACATTTATACCACATCAAACATATATATATTTTTTTAAATAAAGATAGACCTTGTTCAGGGTAAAAAAGTTTATTGGTATAAATATGCAAAAGGAAATTCATTTTAAGACTGCATGTTTATGACTGCTCCTCAAGCTGTTTTACGACAACATGAAAATACATGTTTTATCAAACCTCGTTACACTGTGTACACAATTACGGTACATTTAAGTCTTCTGCTGAAAATTGCAATATTGACAACAACACAGAAATGTTCTAAGCGTACTGCTTTTGATTTGATTGACAGCAAGCAAACTTGAGAACACTGGTAGTTGAGCATTGTACAGCACTGATGATCATGTGATATAGGCTACTCATGGATTGACTCAGCTGAGCCCAGGAAAACCAATACACAAGTATAATAAAATTGCTGATAATAAATAACAAAAATAACTACTACTAAGGACGACAAACTCCTGAGACAATACTGTCACTGTAATACTGATAGTAAACAAATATCAGTTCCACTTTTTAAAAATTGCAACATGCAGAAATAACAGTAAAAGCAACAATGACACTACAATACAAAAGACAAGGTTTAATATAACACTGAACAATGTTTGTCACGTGACAGCTTTTTTTTCATATAGCCAGCCTTAATTTGCGACGATCTGGGACATGCCAGACATAGTGCTAGAGATATGTATCAATATGTGCTGAAGAGGGCTTGTCTGGGTTCTTTCAAATGGCAATGAGGCCTGTCACTGTATAGTGCTTTCACATGGACCATTGTGATACACTCTGCCGCCATTTTTTAGACAGGACCACTGATTTGTGGGCTTCAAGTGCTCTAAATGTTTTATTTATTTCGATTCAGCCCATGTCTGTGAGCCTTGGTGTTTTCAGACTGAACTAAAACATCATATTTGCATCAGGCTTGTTAAACACTGAGCCCATCTGAACACTGATAAACTGAGATGATACTGTGCAATATATATTATCAGGTGATCATAGGCCAACAGACCTAACAGCCGTACAGTTTACAGTCAGGTATGTGTTGGACTCAGTGGGCTGCTCTCGCCTTGCTGGGCCCCTCTGATGGCTCACTGGTCGGGGCATCTTCTGTCTGAGCAGAGGTGGTCTCTGAGCCAGTGTTACTGTCACTGGTTCCTTCCTCAATGGCTCCCTCTGGGACGCTCTCCTTGTCCTCTGACGCCCCTTCCTCGCTGCCTGGATGAGCCTCAAGCTCCTCTGAGGCCTTCGGCTTCACTGAGTAAAAGAAACCAAATTACATGATGTAAAATCAAGACAGCCTACATGGCACCAGAATCCACACATAAAGCCAAGGGTGGCTCACCTGGTGCGTCTGTGGGGTTGGACTCCGTGTCCTCACCTTCCTTGCTGCTACTTTCAATGGGAGGATTTTGCTGGGGCTTGTTGCCATGTGTTGCACAAATGTGTTTTTCTTCTTCTGCTAAGACACAGGTGGGGGCCTCTCTCGCACCGCGGTCCCCTGCATCCCTATCACGTTCTGCCATCCGTTTACGAGCTGCCTCCTCTGCTGCAGAAATCTCTGCAGAAATCTTCTCCATGTCCACTTCCACCTTCATACAGCACAGCTAAAAAGGGCAGGAATGGGGGATTTAATGTTGACAGATGAAAACAATTGCTGCACCCTTGAGGTTGCTGTATGTGCTCATTGGAATCAAACTTTTTTACTTTACAGAGTTTAGTTTTGGCTGACCATGTGTGTACAGTTTGAACTGACTTAATTTAATTAAATAATGTAACTTAGAGAATGAACATAGTTTGTGTCTGTACAGTAGTGTTTCATGTTGAGTCTTGATTTTACTTCTCAGTCAGTGAATGGAAGGAGCTCTGTAAAGGATAAATGGCGCCGCCTGTTGTGGAGAGGGGACAGTGCATTCAGCTGCATAGTGCTGCATCTCATTCCAAAACAAGTTATTATGGGCGCCACAAATTATAAATGATGACAGCAATATGATTGCCAGAACATGTGGATGGAGTTAGCAGCAGCTGGTGGCAGTAAGACAGATGTAGACGGGCACATAACCAGAGCTGCACACTGTACAGTCAAACATTCAAAATGAAGCTTGCGTGCGAGTAAGTGATGACCAAGAAGCCGTACCCTTTTGAGCTCATTTGTGAATGACTCTGTGGCTTCGATGAATTTTCTTTTCTTGTCCTGGTGGCGGTCTTCAATCTGAAGCAACTCGGCCTCCAGCTTTCTCTGTGACACAAGACACACAGGCACCATTGTTATGACATTCTAACCCATAAAAAAAATAAAGCTATAGCACACTATATCCCACTATAATGTGGAGAATAGAGGACCTGACCACAGCGTGATCATACCTGGTGTACCATCAAAGACTGGACCTGGCGTTTAAGGACCTGCATGCGAGCCGTAGTAACAACTGATCGCACATCTGGGACTACACTCTCACTGAGAATCTCGCTGATCAGACGATGGTTGCGTTGGAAACGAGCTGCAGCTGAGTGCTTTATGGAAAATCCGTCATCGTAATCTGAAGATGGGAAAAACATTTTTGATTTACGTTTGTCTTGTGTAATGTTTTTTCATACGCCTATCAAAAGGCAAAGAGTGGAGTCACTAACTTCATGAATCAGAGGCTTTGGCAAACTACAGCACAAATGATTCAAAACAAAAGGATGCAAATACGGCTGTATCTAGAGACTGTAAACATAAGGAAGATATTGCTCAATATTTATAGAGTCAGAGTTAAGTACAGGCCATCATGTCAAAATACATCCTCAAGCAAAGCAAAACTGTTATTGTTAGGTGAATGGGACAAGTGGTTAATTATACCCCACTGCATGTGGACAGAAGTTTCAAGATATAGTCAGCAATTTTCATTCGTCAGCAAATGCTTGTAATGGTCTGAAATCTACACTAATTTAAACACAGGATGATGATGATGCAGGAAGGTAAAATCCAAAGAGTTCATCTACAGTGCGTCATCCACAATGATCATCCACACTCTGCTGTGATAAACACCAGATGGATTCAGATAGGAATTCCCTTGAATATCAGTGTGCCTTTCATGCAGAGATGTTCAGAATGAAACACATAACCATAATACTTTTAGAACCATCTTTGGTTTCAGCTTTGATAGCCATTGTATTAGTGCATTTATATTTGTCCATTTTCTCCTTTGCTCATGTTTTGTTAGGATGTTTCATTACAACATAAAACAGCTAACCTCAAGTCAGTTGGAAACTTTCTGCAGAAAGCTAACAAAAGCAAACAAAAAATTCACAATAGTGTTAGTTTTCCATACCAAAACAAAAACAGAGAATCACATACAGCATATCAATGTGTAGAAACGGTCAAGGCATGTTTGTTAGATTTAGATGTAATTAATGAGACATGGTGGATCTACAAGGTAATTATTAATTGACATCTTTACTGCATAGCAATAATTAATCACTATTAATTGGGCTATTTAAAGAAGGGATATATAAGATACCAAATAAGTACATCTTATCCTTCTACTAATTTACAAGATGGCCACCTAAATAAAAACATAAGCAAATACAACAAATAAACTAATAGACTCATGTACTTATCAGAGCATTTACTTGGTCATGGACTCTTCAAACCTGTTAACTGGTATCATATTTACAAGGTACATTAAAGGCCAGCTAAAACAAAGCCAGATTCATAAATACATTTAAAAACAAACTTCATTTTTTAATCTGCATTTTTTTTTTTTCACTTGCCAACACTGTTCAACATGATAATGAAGTATAGACCATGTTGCACTCCTGGCTGGCTTTGTTGTGGTAAAACTTTGCTAAACCTCTCTGTGATACAAGAGCTCTCAGAGGATATTACCTGAACTTGCTGCTGCCGTGCACCAATGTGCACACACTTGAAACTTTCCAGACAGCAGAAAATGGTGCTCACATTTGTGCTCCGACAGCAAAACAGGGAACTGTCACATAAGGTAACACACTCTGAAGGTAGGGTGTAAGGATTAAGCTTCTCCGTTGTTCACAAATTCAGTGGAGCTCAGTCTCACCAATGTGTGGGACATTTTCCACTTTTACATAAAGCAGCATAACATCAGCAGCAGCATAACACTTTAGCACAATTCATCCCTTGCAATGACTAATGTTGGTTCAGGTTATTTTGCATTAAACATTTGAAGTAAAACCAAACACCTCCTGTTTGCCTCATGTCATGATTAGATTACAACCAAAACAAACTTTCAACAAACAGCAAATGTAGACTTGTGACTATATCTGAGCTGTTTTGATGCTGATAATATAGAGCAGGAGAAAGTGGTGTAAGGCAGCAGCTTAGAAAGAATTTCTCTAAGACTGTATTTATTAATAAAGCACAATCTCAGAATATGTAGCCACCTGGAGAGTTAAATCTTATTTAATCATAGACGTACGTGCAGTCTGTTGAGAACAAAACCCACTGGGGTACCAGCTCTGACATTTTTTTGGTGTAGGGTGTTTCTAAATAGCAATTGGTTTTATCTGTCGTTTTCCTGTACATCATTATCTTCTCCTGTAGCCCAGGCAGATCTCAGACAAGCATCATTTCCGTGAGGTGGGTGTAACTCAAACGTCCTCTCTTTGCTTGTGTGTCAAACTGGTGTGTGCATCAGTCTTTGAAATGACAAGAAAAGAATGGAAATTACGCAATTACATCATAACTAATGCAAAGAATACCAGCAAAAAGTAAACAGTTATGCAATGCAAATCGAGTTCAATTTTGCAGAGATTACATTTCAAAGGTAGTACTACCAAAAATGTGGATGGTTGTAACTGTGTAGGAGGAGGGAAAAACACAAGCCTCTTGGTGTGCGGCCTGGCAACACTGTGTGACGGTTTTACAGTAATTACAGCTCTGTCCCACTATTCTAAAACTTGGGAGACAAAGCATTTAGCTGAGTGGCCTTACCATCTGGATCGTCTGCTGGTTGAATACTCATGTAAGGTTCGCCCTTGTCCAGTCTGGACTGCCTCTGACGGCTCTCCTCTTCCAGAGCTGCCTCAGCACGGCTCTTTGCATTGACATAGGCCAGGTACGCTGGCGAGTTGTGATAGGCCTTCATGCTTTCATTATACTCAATCTACGGTGGAGAAGACGACAGGAATGACAAGGAAACAGCGACTGCAAGCACACTCAACATGTGGACCCTCATTTCTATCAACTACGACAGGATAAGGAAAGAGGTTTACTTAGGATTGCAAGAGAGGAAGGAATGATGACTGGAGGGACCCACAACTGTAGCAGACACATCTACTGGTCACCCATCAGAAAAAACCCATGAACACCTGTTGTAAAACAACCAACCTTCTCTGCTTCGTAGTCATTCAAATAATCCTGTTTCTCCTCATCAGTGAGGTCCCTCCACATGCCACCGATTATCTTCCCAATTTCCCATAGCTTCAGATCAGGATTGGAGGCTTTTACTTGATCCCAAACCTGGTGATGAGAACCAGACATGGGTGTGGGGTTGGATTGGATTGGAGGGGCTATAAGTGGTTATCTCTTTGCAGAGAGGTCACAAACCAGAGGAGGCCGTGTGCTTTAAGCTCCATCTTCAAGTGGATAAATCCCACTATGTGATGTGGACTGTTCTAGCTAAGTCCTGGACAATGTCGGCTCGACACCTACCTCATTAAACAACCATTAGTGTCTGTAGAAAAATGTACATCTTACTCTGAACTGATATAATGTTTTAAAAGCAAAGCATCCATGTCTTCCAGCAGAGCACATGTTGGTGCAAAATGCAGCAGTTAAACACTGTGTACTTACCTTACGACTATATCTCATATATGGCATCAATGGCTTATCAGGTGGCTTTGGTGGTTTTGGGATATTTATTCCAGAAGAATTCTGTTAAAGAAAGAAAAGAGTCAACTTAAGGCATGTCGGTGTTGAGTGACCATTTATACATTCTCAGCTGAGTAGAGCTTGTGAAAGTAAAGCATAGTGCATACTTGACATTTAACTTCAAATTTTTTTACTTCATTCAAATCGATCAGAAATTGATTTTCTATCACCTCAATTATCTTGATTTAATTTATGACAGTTTTAGGCCACATTCAAGTCAGAACCTTACAGACTACAATGGAGTAGTGCTGGCAGTTTAAAAAAATCTCACCTAAGCTAAGATTTGCCCACCGTGAGAAATAATGCCATTATCAGAGTCAGCCAACCACAGCTTGCATGCAGCGACTAAATTACTGCTCGGCGGCCTGAGCCATGCTGAGCAGCGAGTCTGTAATGCCATGGCAACACTGATGGCATGGGTTACTTAACATGGCTGACAGAAATGCAGACTTTGAAAGCCAGGTGGTATTTGAATACACATGAAAACACAGATGGACTCTTAGCCAGTCTGCACCGTGATGCAGACAGCAAGTCTGGAGTTTGGAATGACACGCATTTCATATTCAGTCTCAGAAATAGCAGGAGTAAACCTCTAATACTGACTATTCTCCAATATCTGCTCTTTGAAGAGTGGAAATGCAAAATAATACCACTGTTTGCTCTGAACTAAGCAAAGGTCAATGGTATTGTGAAATGCTTCAGTGCTATTGCAGAGGCTTCTCCATTGTCTTCCCTTGACAAAGCAAACTGACTGTTCATTGTTGTGTTAGACTTAATTATTTGTTACATATTAGATTTTCTCCACTTGGGTGTGTGTGACATTTTTGATCAACTTGTTTTCTCTATGTCAGATTCTTACCGTTACCCGACTGTTGCTGCTTTGGCTCCCTCCCAGTCTGTAGTTGTTGTAGGCCAGATGGCTGTATGGGTTGTACCCCACAAACCCGGCAGTGTTGGGCATTTGCTGATGGAAACAGATTGAGACAGAAACATGAAGGAGAAATGACATAAAAGAAAGAAAAGGGGGGGAAAGCCCATGACATAAAAGAAATTAAAGAAACCCAATGAAAGAAGAGGAGAAAAAGAAAACCAAAGAAACTTGCATTCATGCCGGGGCTATAAAACAGTAATCTTTTCAGAGGCAGTGGTGTATCAGCTCGTCAGTCTGGCTTGTGGATTCAAAATAAAATGGAAATCATTTGACAGAGTACATAAACTGTACGGAAAATGAAGTGTCCAAACACCAACATCAGTTTAATGTGGGATACCCAGGTAATTTTCAGGATCGGTGTTGGTTACACTGAATACTCACAGTTGAAGGGGCAGGGGGAGGGGGAGGGGCATGTGACGGTCTCTCTGTTGTGAAAGAAAAGGTCCAAATGGCACATCAGCTCAAAAGAAACAGAAAACTTATTCCAGTCCACAATCCATCTTTAAACACGTTCTACATATAGAAGCATCACAGATCAGCTGAGACCTATATCACTGGAGTTCACCTTTAATGATTGTAACACACTAATGAAACTCCAGTGTAATGATCACGTAGTTTCAGTAAAACAGTATGTCTGATGTATTTCAACATTCATTTTAATGTCATCACAGACAAAGAGGTAAAGACCCCCCCCCCAGTTCCTTACTTGACATCTTAGTGGAGATCAGTGGGAATCAGTCTGTTCCAGTCATTGGCTCTGCAAATCAACACATTGTACGGCAGGATAAGGTTTTATATAAGGTGTTGACAGGGATTCATACGTGGCACAAAACAAAGACATGCCGATACTGACTGTCAGATAGCATAGCTTGCTAACGCTGCCTTGCATTGACGTTAGCTTGGACTGGACGTGATTATGAACAGTTTGGAATAAAGGTGGATATAACTTCAGAAAACATTTTGTGTTCGTGAGGGAACTGATATCAATACCAGCGTGGATTTGTTTAAGGCTATTAAGTGATCAACCTTCAGTGACTCCATGACTATTTCCATGCAGTAATCGATGAACGGTTCACGTTAGTATCTCCTGGTGTTCACCTGATCTAACGCTGCATCTCTACCAGAACCACCAGCTAGTTAGCTAGCAAGCTAACGTTAGCACATGTTCGTGTTAGCTCGTAGCTGCAGTCTTTTGTGGTTTCTTCTCAGCTAACGTGCGGTTAGCTAGTCTGCGGCTGTATCCAGCAAGAACAGTAGTTAACGTGAGTGAGGTGGCGTTACGTGTGTTTTAATTATAAAGCTCCGACTGCAGGCGAAGCATACGTGTGGTTAGCTCTGCTCAGTTAAGTTGGACTAAATAACCAGCGGACTGACGGCGAGCTAGCTGCTTACGTCGCGTAGCCATCTCCATGAAAAGAAAATGACATCTGAGAGACAGTAGCATGCAACGTCAAGTCAAACCAACGCGTCTAAAGGCGAACAGCTTCCCATGGGTTTTAATGGTGATAAGCAGGCATGTGTGCTGAAGTGATGGCCAAAAGAACTCACCCTAAAACCTTTAGTCTCCACCACAGTGTGCACGTTGTGGCTTTGACAGGAGGGCTACCCACCTAGCTCAGAGAAACGATCCCCACTAAAGTGAAATGGGGTCCACTCGTGAGATTCCTGCAGAATCTTCCAGAATCGCACCCCCACCCTCTCCTCATCTCAGCTGTGCCTTGCCTTCGCCGCTGATGCTCATCGCCCTCAACTGTCACTGCTGCAGCCTCCATGAATGGAGGTGACAGCAGAAACACCTCAAGGACAGAAAAAGAAAGGTACCATAACGAGGCAGAGCTGCTCAACAGGATTACACACCTCATGCCTGCAGCTTTATCTTTGAGCTGCAGATGTGCACCATCACAACACCTGTCAAAAAACACAATGAAGACTCCTGGGTTATATAGATGGAGAAAGCTGACCTACACTGTTGCCCTGACTGCAAAATACATTACTTCATGTCAAAATGTGTCATGTCAGTGCAGATGCTCTACAGCTAACACCCATTCTTCTCTACAAGGTAATAATCTCATAATAAAAAAAAGTTGGAATGATTTATTATGTCACCACAGCGTAAATTGCCTTGTGGACACTTCACAGGCTGCTAAGCTTTTGAGAACAATCAACGTTGCCCTATTCACTGGTCCCTTGTTGTTAGAACTGAAATACTTTGCATTCTTGGTCACATTGTTTGAGAGCCACCAAGGTCAATAGTTGTAATAGTGTGTTCACTAAAGATAACAATTCTAAGCCTGGAGGATTTAGCCTACAGCTCTGTTCATTCAACCTGAATAGTACTTGTTTTGGATTTGTTAATTGATTGTGTTCATTGTGACCCTGTTTCTTTCTGTTTACATTGCACACTTGAGAGCTTATTTTATTTATGCTTGACCTGCATCCTTTATAATATGCACGCACACACTGTTGTGAGCTCATCTCCAGGTGTGGGGCTTCAACTTCTTTTCTTTCAGCATGTGATGACCAGAGAGCTGTGTGGACTGGACAGAGAGCAGATTCCTCACAAAGCACGGGCGGCAGGGCTGCTTAGCGCTGGACACCTGTGATGGACGACATCTGGAGGTAGGATGGAGGTCACATGCCTCCTGTCAGCTACTGTGCAAGATTAACACGGACACTCACACAGGGCCTCCCTGCCACAGATGGGGGATTGCGGATGCCCAGGGGCAGAACTGGCCCTGTGACATTTTGAATCAATCAGAGGAAAACCCGTAAAGCTGTTCTTGTAATGCAAATTCAGACCCAGTTCTTAAGCCGTACAGAGCTCTCCAAAATGGACTCAGGCAGTGGAACTAAGCAGACTTGAAAGTTTACTCTGGTAGAGGACAGTGGAGGTATTTTTAGAAGCTCCTGCAGCTAGATTATTATGATGTATCATTCCAGAGGTGTTCCTTGGACAAATGCCTAAAGTATTATCTTTAACTTGTCTGACCATTGGCTCAGGAAACAAACGGCACAGGATTCTACCATCACAAACATAAAGACATAACGGTCTAAAATGCTGACAAAGAGATTTAGATCAAACTTAATAAGAGGGTACAAAAGCCCGCTTGATAAAAGCAAGAGGTAGACTGATGAACCCGAAGTATTCAAAAACATTTAGATCATTGTAATTCAGATGTGGAGAGTATCCTGGAACACAATCCAGTTGAACAATACAAACACTTCGAACACACCCCGAACAGTACGTTTTAAACCAGGGGTGGGAAACCTTTTTTCTATCAATGGTTTTGGCCAAAACAACTTGCTCAAACAAATCCTCACCTTTGGTAGTGCTATGCTTGACTTACAAAGATAGGAATTCCCTTGTATCACTATATACTTCTTAAATTATATTATATTTGAAATTAAAGCCTTATTGGTCTGGGCTCATTCTAATTAGGGCTGCTGTGTTGGACAGGGCTGTCCAGGGTGGGGCACCACAAAAGAAGTGAAAACAAAGGGGATGTGAGGGCTAATGTAGTCAAATATTCAATTACTGAAGTGCACCATGCCCAATGCCTCACGCCCCCATTTAGGGCACACTCTCAGTGAAAATGATTCCAATGTCAGCATTTAGTGAATTCATTTGGCAAGTGTAACACTGTAACAGATGATCCTTTATATGTAAAAGTCCCACACTCCAGTTTAAAGATTTAGAACTACAATAAACCTAAACTAAACTTCATAGAAGTAGTGTTTGATATGAGCAAACATGGTATGTAAAAGGATTTTAATAATTGACATTTAAAATAGTTTGTCAACGGCACTTGGCAAATTTTCCTGCAATGTTGTACCGGTTTGTGTCAAACAAGCTACAAGGACACTTTTTCTGTACATTCCGGAGAGTCACATCCATCTTTTCAAAACATGTTTTGGTCATTTCCACAGCTTCTTGTAATGCATTGGCCAACTTACTGTACATGCTGGTACTGACATATTTTTGCATTAAACTAAAAGCTAGACTACAAACATTCCATTTACAACAAAGTTGACGTTTCTTAAGTGTTTTTAATTGATGTTTTACAATGTATACATTTTCATCAGGTAAACATTTACAATGTAACTGATTATTTCATTGGTTGATCTATATTTCAGTTCTTTGATCACTTCAGTGTTTGAATATACTGTAACAGTCCTGCTCTGGACAAGATACACAAGAGCTCAGCTTTTCCCAACCCCAGTCCATTTGGATGCATGCAAACATTACACATGAACAGATAATATCAAAGGCAAAGTGGAACAGTCTACTCTCAAGAAAAGCAATTACAGGTCAGTACAGCAAAGTTAAAGATCAAGCAATAGCTATAGCTTAAACACACAGTTTATGTAGTTAGGTAGGCCTTTACAAAATCAAAGCCATCTCTCAAAGATAAGGACTATTTAACAGAGGAGCGTGTTTGAATGTGTTTAGTAACACCTCATTAGCTGATGTATGATAAGATGGTATAGGAACCTTGTTGTGTGCATGCAGTTCACTGAATGAATATTGAAGTCTCCAGATACTTTGGGGTCACAGGAATTATTTGGTTTTTGATATCTTTTAAACTGGAGCAATGATTCTCCACTCAGGCCATCCTTTTCTCTATCTGTCTGTGTTGTGGTGAACAACCTTTGGATACATCTCTTCTTTAATGACAGGTCAAACTGGTCATCAGGTGATAATGCTGTGTCTCCAGCAAAGGTGATAAATTGACCATGGCTTCAATGATTAGATTACATTTCTAGCGTATGCAGTTTGATTAGTAATGGAGGGCCAAGTGTGGAGTTCTTACTGATATTAAGTTACCTTGGATAATTGTTGTATGTTATGATTAAACATTACAGGCTGTGGATCTAAAGAAAGTAACTTGTTATTCTCTTTAATTTTTATTTCAATTTCTTATATAAGTTTTGTAGCAAAAAAGTGCACTTAAAATGTTATGTGTACAAATAGTAGAGGGGTTGTTTTAATTCTTTAGAATTTCACCCTCACAACCTCAAGTACCTTCAGGATACACTGAGAAACATCCGACTGGTGGCAACAGGCCACATTTGTCAAATTTAGTGAGGTGATCCATATCGGCTGTTAGCTGGGTTGAGAGCGACTACTTTTTACACCTGAAAGTTTTACAACCTTTCTTTTCTCTGACTATATGGATATACTAGTGCATTTTGGAATGATTCGAGCAGATTCAATATGGAAAAAAGTGAGAAATAATAAAAAATGATAACAATAATAATAACAACAACAACAACAATAATAATAATAATAATTTCTGTGGTACTTTTCTTATTTCTTCGTGGAGCTAAAAAAAAAACTCCCTCAGGATGCTGTGCTCAAACAGTCATATTTAAAGCTTAACTGATATTGAGGTAAAATCAGAGTGTGGTAGTTTATTTGATTTCAAAATATTTGATATTATTATACTGCAATCTGCACACTAAGGATTTGTTAGGTTGGCATTTACGCTGTTCTGTGTGGGGATGTCCCTCTTCTCCAGTGAATTCAGGCCCAGATAACACCAGTAGTGACCACCCAGATGAATCTTTTCTTGAATCAATAATAACCATAGAGTGTCCCATAGAACAGATGGAGCAGGCTGTTCATATCTGGTGATGACAAACACCAGCATTAGCTTAAACCTGCTACTTTCATGTACTGCACTCCACCAGTACAATCTAATTGCTATACGAGTATTACCAGCTTCTCCTATGATGTATAAAAAATTTGAGGAATTGCTATTCACTCATTTAATTATTAGTGTGATTCTCTATAGATGATATTATGATGCCTCTTAACTAGCATTGACAGATTAACAGAGCACGGTCATTATGATCATTACTTTCTACACCAGAGTCCTCTATTCAAGGCTTCATGTTCGCTACATGTTGCGTTGCTGCCCCAAAAATCATTACAAGTTATAACACTCTGCTTGTTTTCTTTAAAGACATCATGCCTGTTATTTACTGCAGTGGCTGTAATGATAGTGCAAAGCTAATGTGGGATGTTACATTCACATTTTGACAATAACATGAAATCACACATGGAAGGCCTTTGTCAATGACTTATGCAGATGGTCACACATTGAGGTGCCCCTCACACTTGGTGATGCTAATTGCACCACTTCCTGAAAATGTCAGTCTTCTGTTCTAATCCTAAACAATGCCCAAAAAAGTGCAGAAGCCATATATTTTTTTGCGTTTTTGGCACAATCAGTATATAGCACCACCAAAGATCTGTCAAGCAGTCTGTTTGGAGAGAAGTCCTGTATGCTGAAACACTTTCATGCAAACATGAGTGTCACACTGGAATCTTAGCACCAGCTGGAAAAATAAGATTGTCCTATCAGCAGTGTACAGAGTTTCTAGCCCAGCTACACTGCCAGTCCTCCTACTGGAGAGAGCTTGTCTGAAACTAAAGGGGTACACAGAGTTAACCCCGGGGTGACGGAGCAGATCTGTTCCAGGCTTTTTAAAGATACAGTTTTTCAATTGAGTGTCACTTTTCACTTTGGTCTCCATGTTTTGAAGAGCTATGGTTTATCATATGATAATTCAAGGCAGGCGGTTGATGCAATTCTTTGTTACCCCTCTTCCTTTTTTGATTGAATATGTTGTTCTCATCCTATCTATTATTGCTACTCTTGTGTTGTCTCTAAACTAAACTTTGTGCTTGTAAACATGTTTTATGGTTTATTTTGACCAGTCTACCAGATGGGTGGAGTTTACAACATATAGGACAATAAAGTAAGAGCCACACATTACAACAATTTACACATATTGTGTGAATAAACTAGTACACAGTCCTTTAATTTAGAACCTTTCTGGATTGTGCTGATGCAGTAATTAAAACTGATCTAGTAGCTCCAGAAAGAATGAAACAAATATGAACAGCTCCTGTTGTGTCTCAGGTCTGACTCTCTGCTCGGGTTGATGCATTTTCTTGTCACTATTCAAGAATACGACACTGAAGTTAGACTAGAGAAAACAACACCTTTTCTTCTCTAACAAATATCACAACTAAATCTCTTATCTGTGGAAGGGCTTATTTTCTGCCACCCGTCTAAGGACTATCGGCCTTAGGTTCACACAGTAGAAACAATACACAAGTGCTTAAAACACTCAGAGATCAAAAACTGTCACACACAGAAACAAAATAGCAAAAGAACTCAATTCAATGGTTTCCTTTTTGTTGCGAAAGGTCAAGTACTGTTGGCCTTCGTTGAAGTGAGGCTTTAGGGCGAAGTCCTTTCCTCATGTAGTTCTACTAATAAGCACCAGTAGAATTCAGCTGGTCCTGCACCCCCACTGCCACACCCCACTCCTCAATCCCTCAGGGTGGCAGTCATTAACTGGTGACAGTCCAGATCCCCTCGCTGCTCCAACGGCCCCGGCAGCCTCATGCCCGTCTTCTGATCCACACACCAGCACTTTCCCCGCTGGCCATCACGTGCAGGGTGACACTGTGGGCACAAAGATCAACAGAATATACTACTTGTAAGAACACCTTCTTAGAGGTTAGGGTTGGTAATCACACAGGCTTCACTTTAAAATAATGCAACTGATACATCCTACCCCCTCCCATCTGCTCTCTTGTCAGAGTTACGCCCCCAAAACACATGAAAGTTCAGTGACTAAAAACTGCTAGAAGCCAACTTTTTGGTGACTTGCTCACTAACCTCCGATGATCGTCTCTTCCGAAGCAGTGTATGTCACCCCACCTTGTTAAGAATCTGTTCATGTACAGTGAGAGCACGGGCAGCGTGCGTGCAGGCTCAGGTCATTTAGTTACAGACAGGGTCAGCAGCGCATCATTTCATCCAGTCCGAATGAAATGGTCTTGCCAACAGACAGCGGCTTTTTTTTTCAGATGACTTTATTTTTTTATGGCTATCAAGACGTGAAGAGCATTTCAACAAATAAGATAAAAAAGTGTTTCAGAAACAAAAGACCAACACTACCTTTAACTGCAGGGGCTAATCCTCAACATTTTAACGGATCAAATGACTGAATGTAATATGGAGGGTGTCACTGTTCCACATAACACCCAACTCTGCACTTCTCCTCAGCTCTACGGTTCTTTGCTTCAACTTTACTGTTGCAGTTCACTTTTAACATCCTCATAGGTATGTTTTCATCAGCAAAGGGTAAAAAGCTCTTAAAATCCACAATGACAACGTTGACAACAAGCTGGTGAACAGAGTGGAGCTTTTAGCAGATAGTAAAGATTAGAGAGATCGAAACCAAAACAGAGCTGAGTGTCGCTCTGTGTCTGCTGGATGTGTAAACAAATCCAATTAATATAATGTGTAATATATTTTACAACATTTGACACAGTGATATTAGTGTAAAATATCCCTGTTTCATCTACAGCGTGTAGAGCTTCTCACAAGAATCAATTTATGCAGGTTTATATAAAACTAGGTTAGAGGTTAGAGAGCAGCTTAATTATCTTTAAAGCGGAGGTGTGTCAGTGCTCTGTTGGCAGGGCCATATAAATGACATCAGACCTGGCTTGTAAAGCTCTCGGACATTTTTATTGTTTTACAGCTCTTGGCATTGTCCTGCATAAATGGTTAAATGACTGGAGTTTGTCAGGTTTAGCAATTTTATCAGCAGGCCACATCAAGAGAATGTTAATGATAAACAGAGCTTTAAGTGAAGGTAAATCACGCCCAGCTGGAATTTAAAGATGCTAAACAAACAGGTATGTCAAGTAATTTCATTATTTGTTGTGTAAATCCTGAGATTCCTTGTATGAGCTTTTAGCAATTATTGTAATGGAAAATCTATCATGAGATTTAGTGTGTTTGTTTTTTTTTGTAGTGATTAAGTTTTAAAAAGCTCCCAGTTAATAATCTCAGAGCAACTTTGTTATGAAGTGATTCCTAGTTTCCTTCATGACCTGTTCTTTACCTCCCGATATTTAGAGTGCAGCTGTAGTTAAACAGTAAACAGATGCCTGAGAATCTGTGCAGACCGAGCTCCTTTAACCATGTTACACAACCAACACAACTCAGACTCCTGATGACTGCTGCCTTAGCAGAGATTTCCTTTTTTATCACTAGCTGAGCGACTGCTGCTTTGATTGCATATTCAGCTCAGAGCAGTCTTATCTGTGTTGTTATGTTCTCTCTTTCCCTCACTCTTATCTTCATAGTTGCCCAATCTCACAAAGGCAGAATAACAAAGAAAGTAACTACATTCTAAATCTAATTGCATCCATCACAGAAGTAAAGTGATTATTGTTCAACAGTTTAGGGGAAACCACTTTCCACGCATAGCTCAACTCTGGATTCCTAAAAGTAAATCCCTTTTCATTTGAGCTAAGAATAATAAGACCTTGGCATTAACAGGCGACTTGGACACACTTTGGTGTTGATCTTGAGCTTGGAAGACAATATTTCATCGGCTGCAGGACTGTTTTGTGATTTGGCCCACACATTGCTGATGTAGCTTGAAAGGAATTGTTTGAAGTAGAGAGATAGGCATTTTTACTTGTGTTGGCTTTTTAATGGGAATTCACAGACTCACAGAGTGTGTGCTTGAAATGACAGACCTGTTTAGGGTGGAAGTCTCCGTTCTTGTCACAGTTGGGTATGGGGATTGTGAAGAGATCGTCATGTGTGCGGGTATTTGATGCCAGTCTGTCCAATGCTCTTTGTAGCTCAGCACGACACGGAGCCTGTGGGAGAAATCACTTGCAATATGTGCATAGACATGTACAGTGGCCTAAGAAAACTGCAGTCTATGAAATGATGTAAAATGGCTGTCTAGTTTCCTAAATGGACAAGACAATCATGAGTATGTCAAGGTAAAATAAAAAATCAGCCACCACGTCTTAAAAGATAACTGCAGTCCGTCATTAAGCCTTAAAAATAAACACAGGAAAAACGGGAAGTGTCTTGGGATTTAGTGTCTGCTCTTGTCTGCTGGGGCTAAGTCAAGTTACTATAATTTACCTGCTGAGTGTATTGCCTCCAGTGCTCATTATTTGTGAACACGTTGAACTTGTTGCACAGAGGAGTTTTTTTTTTTAGATGATTAACTGTCTTGGAAAAAATTCAAACTTTAATTGTTCCATCATGGTTTATTTTTAACTCAAAGTTCCGTTTTGGCGTGATCCTGAAACTTGAGTTAACACAGGTTTTTAACTTGACTCTGTTTTGTTTTTTTCAAATGCACAGAATCTGCAAATGGAATTGAGTTTTTCTTGCAAAGAAGCAATTGATTGAATGTGAATTAATCTTTGTGGCAGGTTTTTGAATCGATCTGCAGCCAGTCAGACTCCATTCCCACAAACACTTTGAAAACTTTTTTTTTTTTTAAAGTAAAACATTAACATCCCCCAAAAAACGCCCAAATAAATGTAAATATGACAGAGAGTGTGGCATTGCTGTGCATGGCTACAACACATTTGTTAATTCAAAATGTGGTAAAACCAGCCTGTTACTGATTAATGGGAATGTTATGATCATGATCTTTCCTATCTTAAAACAGGAATTACACGATGACGTCAATGTCCACCTGTACTTTATTTCACAAGACCGCAATTAAACATTATAGTGTGTAAATAACTAATTTGTACAATTTATAGCCTGACTGTTCCGCTTGTGGCTTTGGAACCATAAAGGCGTAATGTAAAACACCTGCGGGGGCTGAGGCACGTACTGCACAAGGAAATGCCTGGGTTTGTTGTTTTCGGGTGAAACTGATAAGATGTAAGATTGTTTCTCTCACCAGCGCCGCCTTGGTCTCCTCCCTGGCAGTGTTGCTCCTCTGATTCGTGGATTTCTGAGGATGCCGGGCCAGGGTCTTCTGTATGCAGCGCTTGTCCTGTGGACTGCACCGGATATTGCTGTTGTTTGGGTGCTCAGGGATGATCTCATCCTGCCTGTCCATCGCTATAGGGCAAGAAATAATGCTTAGGTTCCGCAAATTCAACAAGAATGTGAACAATACACAGTCAGAATTATTACGTCAATAGTTTTTCAGAATTATTTTAGGAGCGTCACTCGCATGAGTGTCAGTGCAGCTCAATTCTATGACGTTAGCATAATTTACGCAACCCATTATCTGCATTATTTGGCTGAGTGACAGATACAGAGCGGGAGCTGTTCTGCTCATCCTCCTTGTCCTTCTACATAACATCCCATACAGCTGAACGTGGTAAAATGTAGGCTAAAAACTAGGCCAGGTTAACCTCAAGGACACTGCGCTGTATTCCTGCTCTGGGGGGTTAATCTGTACCTCAGCTCGCGCCCCGGCACTCTTCAACTCCCGCACCACAGCCACACCATGAGCTCTGAGGCTTTTTAAAAAACGTTACCACCCCTTATCTGCCACCCTCTGTACATTGTGGTCTGTGCCACATTCACCTTTGCATCCCTATAATCCTGCAGTTCCATGGCCCTGCAGGCAGCCAGCTGCTTCCTCAGGAAATGCCCCCCTCCCTCCTTACTCCCCACCCTTCCACAACAACCTCAGATTGTGCCAGATGGAGGTTGTTAGAGGGTATTTGCACTGTCACAAGTGGGCATAACTGTGTGTGTGTGTGTGTGTGTGTGTGTGTGTGTGTGTGTGTGTGTGTGTGTGTGTGTGTGTGTGTGTGTGTGTGTGTGTGTGTGTGTGTGTGTGTGTGTGTGTGTGTGTGTGTTTGTATGTGTGTATACAGGTGATTAGTTTGAGGCATAGGATGAGCCAAATGATGGATAGAGTTTGTGTATATGTTTCTTATGCACATACATGAAGTTGCCTTTCACCTGTGTTGTTAAGAGATGGCAGCATTTCATGCTTTCTGCTCATAACCTATAGGCATGTTATAGATCGGCACTGGAGTGAAAGAACTAGAAACGGCTTCATCATTTTGAATCTGCTCTCGGTCTGATTACTGAACCACTGCCAGGGATCCAGTTAACTGCTGTTGGCAAGAGACAATGAAGGTGGGGCCGTAGCCTCTGTAAAACCTTTTCTCATGTCCATGATGCATGATGGCATGCTTACACATATCTAAATCAGTACAAGCTTTTGTTACCACTGTAGCTGTCTGGCTTATGCTATCCCTACTGCAGGTATTGATCCTGGGCCATTTTCTGCTAATGATTTGTTGTTTTTTTTTTACCGCTCATTGAGTGGAGTTGAAAGGTGACCGGGTTTCTCTAAACTTCACAGACAGTCCTCTTGCTTGGCTTGGCTTGTCTAGGAGGGAAGTGTCTTTTGCCTGTTTGTATTTTTAGTCTTGTTGCTGTTGCTCATCAGCACTTTCTTCCACAAGAGCCAACGGGGTTTCAGCTGTTTCCCTCGTTACAAGTTGTTCTTTCTTGTCTTTTGCCAGTTCACAATTTTCCGATTCCACGCTCTTTCGCAGGGTGAGCCAAAGTGACTTCGAAGTGGGTCAGGGGTGGCATGTCCTGTTTGCTACCACTGCTGGTTTCCATGGAGGAAGTTGCCACTTCTCTTTGTGGTTTCATTTGATTTGGACCAGCAGCCTTTAAAATCTGATTCCTACAGTGTAATATCAGCCATGGAGCAACCCCTGTACACTGCCTGTCGCAGGTGCACAGCAAAGATAAATAAAGGTCTGCAGTAAATGTACCTTCATCATCCACCTACTAATTCCACCATCATCTGTCCGTCTTTCTGTCTATCTGTCCATCAGGGCAGTGGGCCTTCAGTCTGTGGACGGAGTTGAACATGTCTTTCTCTGATAAACTTCAGCAGTGGTCGGCAAGTGGGTCAAACCACGGTCAAAATCGCCACCAGATCATTTTGATAATTGTTCTATTTCACTATATCGGACTGACACAAACATTTTGGGTGCTGACATCTGTCATGGCAACAACATTAATAGAATCACTTCCTGTTTGGCAATTTGTCTTTCAATTAAAAGCACAATGTTCATTTTGTTACTGCAATGCTTTATATCGAGCTGAATTACAGAGATTTTATTTTGAAAAGTTGTGAACTTGCGTCTGAAGATTGTGTCGATTGCTTAACAAAATTCTGAAATAGCCGTCATGCAATGTATCAAAAAATAAAAGCAGTTAAGTAAATTATTCAAGCTTTAATCTAAACCTCACATGCGAACAGTAATGAAGCAAATTCAGCCTCTCATTGCAGATAAACCAGGTAGGATGAACGCAAAGTTCTAACTTCAATTTGCACCATAGACTGTTTATAAAAAGCTCAGAGTGCACAAACTATGAAAGTGACAGTATATTGTTGAACTGTTTGAAGAGGACTCACTTATGACAAGGAATCATTCTGAAGTAGCTCCACAGCATTAACACAGGACAAGAGAACAGGCAGGTTTACAACAGGCATTGCACTGGTACTCCGAATCCGGAACAACCTTCACCTCATAACTTTGGTGTTTAAACAAAGTCAACAAGACCCATTCAAACAAAAACAAAGAGTATTTATCTACCTCTGAATGAGTAGGTTGAATTCATTATCAGTTTCATTTGTGAAACCATTGATATTAATAGCATCGTAGGTAAACAGTATAACCTGTGACTGACTCCTTTCCAATCACTGAAAAAATTCCAAACCTGTTGCACAAAAAACTGCATGACTTGCTCAATCCAGTTCCTACTTAAATATTTGTTGTCACATGTCGGTTCCAGCAAATGTATCTTGTAATGAATCTTGATCATTGATTGGCAGGCCCCATCTGTTTTGATGAATGTATTTTCTGTCACAGGACAAACTACTTCACACAAGCTTGTTGTGGTTACATCATTCCATCTACATTTTCAACAGATTCAGTATGTTTACCTTCTCTGTGTAGTCCGTAAAACAGTGACATAAGGGACCAAAGGGGTCATGAGATTTCAGATTCCACTGTTGTGTGTAAACATTGTGTGTAAAATCCTCGTCAAATAAATATTTAGTTATGCTGAGAAAGACTGGCAGAGTGCTTTGCAATGGTTTATACTTCTACTAGTTCAGATCTTGTTCGAAGCCAGAAGAGAGTCCAGTATGTGAAACATTTGTACAAAAACCTGAGATGCACCCTTTTAATGTTATTGCTGTTTGACTTCTCAAGTGAGGGGTCGTCACAACAGATCACCATCTGCATATTTGATTTGGCATAAGTTCGAGGAAACCAGTGATCAAACCCTGAGAACAGCAGCCAAGCTGCTCTACCGCCCAAGCCACGACCTCCCCAATGCACCCTTCTAAATGAAATGACTGTATTTGGGATCTTTTTGATACAAATACACTTACAGAGCAAGGTAAATATATTACCCATTATACTTGAGTTGTGGTCTATGTGAAGAGGAGCTTACCAACTGCAGATAAGTAACAAATAATTGGTAAGGCCGCCACTGAGAAGATTCAAAGCATCAGTTTTATATTTTATCAACATTGACGCTGCTACGTCAGGTCGTCCTGTCTGCTTAGTGAAGTTATTTGCGACCGGTACAGTCAAACTCAAATGTCCAATGAAACCCTGTTCAAAGTGTTGCTTGATTGTCACTATGAAAAGGGAGCATAACAGAAATGGTTCAACCTACATAAGTGCACTGACCAGTTTATTTCTCAACTGTAACTTTTCTCACTCAGTACAAACTTTGGTCATGATAATAAAAAAAAGTATAGGGGTCCATAAACAATGGCAACTTAAAACAGGTGAAAATCTAAAAACCTGTGGTTTGCCTGCAGTGACATCCCTGTGTGGTTACTCCTGAGAACCTCAGTCCTGTCGCGAGAACACACACAGCTAAAGTGGAAACTACCCAGTGTTGTTCCGAGCTGACAACACTGTCAGAAGCCCGCCATGCACTGCGGTAGTATTTCAAAAGCAAGCTATAACCAAGACGCCAACTGGTCTCTATGAAAAAAAAGGAACCAACAGTCAAATCTTGAAATTTGCAGGCCCATAAATGTTCCAGACTTATACTAGGTTTTTACCAAGTCTTGTTTTCATGAGATTCTGGCAGCTCAAAAGTAAACTAGGCTTACTACCAAACTTTTCACTCAACACTGGATGCTTGGAGAGAGTATCAGACTTCTGATTTCCAGGCAACAGATTTCTTTGAAGCAGTTAATCATCAGTGCAGTTTTCAGAACACTGTTCAAGACTAGCAGCGTGTGTTGTAAGAAGGCCAACTCTTTTTATTTGTCAAAGAAACCTGAGAGGTGAATCAACTATGAATCACAAGGACAAGACACCTACTGTTGCACTGCCTGATACTACTCCAGCCACCTCCCTTTATGATAATAAAAATAAACTGATAATAATAATAATAATATAATATAATAATAACAGACATTGTAAAATACAACATGTTTGTGAGTCTGAATCCAAAGAAGACACAGCAGCAGCTGTTTGATTCACCCTTGAAGGAGCAGAAAATAATTATTAACCATAAACCTGAGGATTATTAAAAGTACACATGTTTCTTTTTGATTTCTCGGCTGTTATTGATTCTGTTTGTTAGTATCTGTTTAGAACAAAGCAGAACAAAGTTCACAGAAACAAGTATAAAATCCTGATCACTCTGCTGCCGAAGCAGCTCTTGATTTTTCGGTGAAGAAAACAGGTCGGTTGCTTTGGTTTCTGCTTTTAAAAATTGTGTAATATTTTAGCCTAAGGCTTGAAACTCTTTTAAGCCAGATATAACACACATGCAGGTGTGGATCATAGGGACAAATATGAGAAGAGGATAGAGCAGGAAGTCTTCTAGATGGATCATCATCATCCTTAAAATCTCCTTAATCCTTAAATCGTCTGGTTCAGAACATTGTTTCTTCTGTTTTTGAGAAAACAATCAAATTTTTCATCTGGAAAAAGCAAGTTCTGAGATGTCTGAATTTATGTCTTCATTCAACATTATCAACTGAACTGAGGTGTTACAGTCATTTGTAACCTCAGGGTCAATTCATGTATTTGAATTCAGATTTTGTGAGTAAACTATTTCGAAGCAAGCTGAGGTTTTTTCGAGGCATTCATCATTTGTTGATGCACTGTTCGTGCATTGGATCTATGAATATAGGGAAACCTGCAGCTGCAGTGAATTAGGTCAAACTATTTTGAGTCACATTATTAACTTAATTCTGAATGGACTGTTCTTGTTTCAATTATTTGAGCAGGATCTTGAGTGGAAGTGCAAGGAGTGGAAATGAATACATAATTTAAAATGCCTGCTTAGTTCCTGGAATATTAGATATAACTAATAAAGTATTTGATCATATATGAAGGCAAAAATAATTATAAATAATCAGTGCTTAGAAAATGCAATTCTCAATATAATCACCATGAAGAGGTTGAGGTGCAGAGTGCTGCAGGGATTTGATCAGTGAAATACTGGCCTTAAATATGAAATATCAGTCCCTGATGATTGCCATCCTTCTCAGATTAAGTGTGTTTCACGGTCAGGACAATGTAGGATTGTTTGTGGATCTCTCTGCTCCAACACTGGGAGGGGGTCATTCTCTCACAGAGGACAGCAATTAGCTAATCAGGGTTTACTCCTGCATAAGAGCCCCAGCTGTACAAATGTGCTGCACAGCCCAAAGAAAGCAAATACACAACATTAGAGGACATCTGCCCAGAGAGATTTGAAAATATGATTCACCCCAAAACTACATGCACATCTTTAACCAGTTCACAACTCCCTAAATGTGCTAAGGAGTGCTTGCTAATAGGAGCAGTGAAAATCTAGGTTAGCATGCTGCTTTCATGGAGATCTGTATCTAGTAAATTGAGCATGGATGGACTGAGGCTCGCTCCACTGACAGTTTCATTCGCTCACCTCCTAACTCTGTGCCTGTAGGTGTAAGACTTCATATCTGACATCTGTATCGGTTTGTGAATAATATCCGTTTCAATGTGAGATGGAAGCGTTTGAATATGATTTCGAGGCAGACTCAGCTGGAATGTAGGAGCAGACGCCAACACACGCATGATGATTCATTCTAAGTATTAGAGAGGGTTTCTAAGAATGGGATATTAAGAAGCACTAAAATTGTCTTAGACCTTGACATAAGATGCTGGATAGTGCTTGTTGTTACTATGGAAATTCAGCATAAATAATATAAACACATTTTTGAGAACAATGCTAATGTTTTGACCCAGATAAAAAATAGTAGTTAGTAACTAGTGACAGTTGAAAGACAGCACAGATATTTGTCACACAACGATGTACAGTAACTATTAGTCAAGTCCACATCTGCTTCTACCTCATGGTCCTTTTCATTATGAATTCTCTTGGTTTTTAAAAACCCTTTTCTATTTTTATCTAGCATGTTCACTGTTGCTAGGAGTGGGGCAGTGTCAGACATGTATTCAGGAGATGCACCCCCTTGTTTAATAATGCATTAGTACAGTGAATGCGCCACAAAGGAAATCTCCTGCTTGTGACTGGAGTTGCTCCTCGCCTTTCCCCAATGTCTTTCTAATTGTCCCTGTATTGTACCATAGTTTACATTGAACATTCTTATACAGCGGATCTGAGCTGCTGCCCAGAATAATTGATTTACAGTGAGATTTGTTGGGCAGAGCTTCCCCGCTTTGTTATGACAGACTCCAGGGGTAAGGAGGAGTGTGGAGACAGAACTCTGCACTCAGATTACAGAACACCAAAAACAAAACTTCTGAACTTTCCAAAATGTTCCATCTACTGACGCTCCACCCGGGAGAAAGGACCCGAGACTCCCCCCAGTGCCATATAACCCAGTTCCGGTCCAGCTGATCAGACAGTGCAGCATCAAAGAGCATAAATAATGTTCAGGGAGAATATTCTGCAAGATAAAATTGTGTTGATGGACAGATGTGGACCAAGCAAGCCCTCCTTTTTTTATCATACTCTAAACAGCTTTCCTCGTCTCTCTGATTCCATTTAGTCACGCTATGTGCCGGGCCTAACCTATGCTGGCCCTGCACAGAGAGCAGAAGGCTCTCATTTCAGCTCTGGCAGCAGGAGTGCCGATGAGCTCATCCTCATGAAGGAGCTGGACGTGGTGGGCGATGCACTTGAAGGCTTGTTAGGGTTGGGAGGGAGGGAGGGGAGCACCCAGGGCCAGGGAAAACAGATGCTGCATTGAAGATTCAAATCATTGGTGTTCTGACGCGAGCAGATAGCCTACTGCCAGTATCAGTACATGTCTGGGAGCCTAGACTCAGTGGGAGCAACACCGGGCCAGTTAGTTGATAATGTGGAACAAATGAAAGAACCAACTTGTCTGCGACACATTATAACAGTTGTCTCATTCGGCATAATGGAAATCAACACCACCCTTTGTGTAAAGCAGAGGAAGAGAAACAGTAGAGCGTGTCCCATCAATAGAAAGAAGGTAACGTCAAAGCAGTGAACTGCAACTGGATATGCAGATAAGACATCCAATATTAAGACATCCCACTGTGTGAAAGTGGAAACAGACTTTCTTCTCTGCAAGAGGAATGCAACAACAAAGAGGAGGACAAGACGTTGACCTAGAAAAAAGTGATAGAGACAATGACATCAGAAGAGGATAGTTAGATAGTTAGATATGTGCAGCAGGAGCAGGAGGAGGAGGAATGGGGGCGTGGCATCCATGAAAGAGCAGCAAGTGAATTACTGATTGCATAGAGCTCTAATAGCCCCAGACTGGCCACACTCCATTACAGTCATTTCATACAGCAGCTTTTATTACCTCCTCCCATTACACACACACACACACACACACACACACACACACACACACACACACACACACACACACACACACACAGAGACCACCACAATGCATTTCCCTCCCCACACTACATGACTACCTGCAGGATTTCAGTTTAACATGAGCATGATGAGATAATTGCACACCCAAGGTAGGCTGGGAAAGTGAGTTGTAAGTGTTGCATAAGCATTAACCAAATGAAGGATTCCTACACTAACACAGGTATGGTCTTCACTAACACACCACATAGTCATACAGAGTGTAGACACATGCTGCAGACACACACACACACTCTCTCAAATGCACATACACCCACCTGATCTATGACCACACCTCCTCCGCTGGCCTCTCTGAAGCCTGCGCTACATCTTACAGCAGGGCCCCTTTCAAAACGACCATCCACAAGACAGCAGGGGGACTGTGTGCACTCTCCCATCAGGCCATGCGTGAGGAGCTTGTGTGTGTGCATGCTCTGGTTCAGGGCTTAGCTGAGATTAGGGTAAACAAGCAGCACATTGTCACACCCCCCAACTCTGACCCTGCCCAGCTCAGGTAAGGCCCAGGCAGCAGAGACAGAAAATATTCTGGTCTGCCCGGGCGTGGGTCCACAGAGGAAGACGGAAAGAGAAAGACCAGTGTTGGAGAGGTTTGGTCAGACCAGGTCAGCTGTGGCTGACGGCTGTTACATGCTGCAGATAATTAGAGCATCTTTACATAAACCTTTGTAGAGATATCATACTTTCTGGAAATGTTTTAGTTCTTTGAGCCTCTTTATAACTGACAATATCTAAACTAGGTGAATTTGCCATCAGTTCACACAAACTCTGACCCCTTTGTTCTCACCTGAGTTCTCTTCCACCTCCCGCTCATCGGTGCACACCCCCTGGCCATGCATCAGCGAGTGCAGTGGCCTCTCCACACCCCGTGGCGGGTAGCAGCGAAGGCCTGTGCCACATCGGGGTGAGTAGACGCCACAGTGTGCACCTTTAGGCAGGGCGCAGGTGGGACAGCAGCCACAGCCGGGCTCCCGCACTGTCTCCTCGCAGCCGTCTGGCAGCCGACAGCTGGCCAGCCTCTCCTCTGAGCACACGGGGCAACGAATAGCTTGGTCCGACAAGCACAGCGCCACCAGCGACAGGGCGCCAAACACCCACAGGCCCCTGCAGGATGGAGCTACACCACCTCCACGCACCATGGCAGCCCTGGCACCTGCACACAGTCCTTCTCCCTCGTGTATGGTCCCCTTAGCCTCCCTGCTCTCTCTGAATGTCGTGCAGCTTTTGATCACTTTATACTTCAACAGCCGATTTTAGACAAGCAAGGGAGGATTGAGAAGAACGCTTTGTCCAGATGGTCTTTGATATTTTCAGCTGGTTAGTGTTTCAATTGCAGGGACACAATGCCTCTGCTGTACTGCCTCTCCGTTCCTCTGATTCAATTTCACAGCGCAGAAACTGGAGCCTGCTCTTGATCTGCTCGACTGGCGAATGTGCTGGTGATAAGAACTAGGTTTTGTAATTTTGGAATGAACAGTTGCAGGAAGGATATCCACCAGTGTGCTCAGGTGAGTCTTGCTCTGTCTTCGAGTCCAGAGGCTCGCCCACCCTCTGCTCAAACACCAAAAAATCTGGTCTACAAGTGTCCAAATGCAAAGCAGGTCATCAAAAGGCAGTGTTTTAAGTAACAGCTGCAGTTTCCTCCTCTTGCTTGTGTGCAGTGCAAAGGACTCGCTCCTGAGAATGGCTCAACACGAGTGGCTCTCCTTGGACTTTATACTGGTCCATGGTCACGCCTCTTTCTACAGTGAGAGAGAAGCTGAAAGGCACAGCGGAGGAAAGCCAGGCTAAAGCTTTCTCCCTCTGTCTCCCTCTTTCTCTCTCTATCTCTCTCTCCTACTCAGACACACACTCTCCCTCACTTGTCCTCTCTCAATCCTGAGTGCACCTAGAGAAGAAACAGCTGAATTACCCTCTCACACACAGAATACATTTATTTTTTCTCCCCCACCCAGCCATTATTATTCTCTTCAGTCGCGTTCAACTTATTTCATGTGAGGGGCGCTCAGACGTATTGATTTGCATGTTTGGAGATTACTTGATGAAGCATTGTGGTCCATAAAAAGTAAAAAAACTAAAACACAGTGCTGTTCCATTTTAATTAACCCCAAATGCCCAGCACACATGTATGTGCCTCGGGGGCTGAGACGTGGTTCAAACAACAAAACAAGCTCATGCCTGCTCCCTCAACAGGGTCTCATTGTGTGTTTATGTGCGTGTGAATGTGTGTGTTTGCATGTATGCGTGTGTGTCCAGAGTCCAGTCCCCCTCAGCCCCCGGCCCACCCCCCCCCACAATTATGTTTGCCCCCAGATCTCTCTTTCTCTTTTTCCTCTCTTGCTACTAAAAGGCAAATGGACAGTCTAAAACCCCCCTCCCCACTGCCGCCCTGCCCCCAAAGGTCCTAAAAAAACTTCCCACCGGTGGAATCAAAAGGATAAATTTTAACAACGCTGCAAGCTGAGATAGTTTACATGTGTGTTTCTGATCGTGAAAGAGTGAATCAGGGTGGTGCTTTGTTCTTGTTTGCTGCGTGTGCAGATAGCCCCTCCACTCAGCCTTTAAGGTTTTGAATCATGGCTTTTATTGGTCAACATCCCTTTTTTTCCCCTGTGTTGCTTTGCCTCCATTTTGCCATGGAAACCCAGCATGTATTGTAATGCCTTTGTGAGTGAGCTTCCTTTTTGCTTTTTTCTTCAGGCTGGTGGCTGGTTGCCATAGGCGGGCCATGGGCAGCAGCCAGGCCTTACAAGGCTGTGCACCACTCAGGTGGGTGCTATAGTGAGTGTTGTTAGTTACATAGAGCTCAGATTCCTCACCGGTCCCTGCATGCTAAATAATGATAAATATGTACGTTACTAGTGGCTGTGGTCAAATATCTTCAGTATCTTTTCTTCACCCCAGCTCATCTATTCGAGTCTGGTCCAGTAAACAAAAGTAAAGCAGAACTTTTTAGTTAGATATGCTGTTTCTTATTTGGCAGCAAGTTCACGTACATTATTTCATTAAACATTATATTTGACAGATGCTTTTGTCCAAAGAAAATTAAAATAAGAAAACTCGCATGAAAAAGAGCACAACTCCCTCAGTTATAGAATTTAAAGGGATTTTTTCAAAGAGCTGGACTACAACTGTGTCTGGTTTTTCAATTGTGTGCAGTTGTTTTATTGATTGGGAGATGGAAAAGTTGAAATGAAAACTTGCTTTTTATTTTGGCCACAAGATGGAGTAATAGCTCCTTAAATGGAAAGTAAGCAGCCATGTGAGCTGCCTGAACTGATGTGGAACCATCACTACCATTATCAGTTCTTTGTTTCACTCATAAATGTAATATGATAATATTAGTGCTCAAGACTTCATGTGTTTAATAAATGAATATTTACATCATTAACATGAAAATGATAAGGACTTATCCAAATGACTGGTGTTGCTGCTCTGCTGTATGAACATGCTTTGTGTTTTTGTTGCTCCTCCTTCAAAATGGGTTCCTGTTCCTTTAAGGGATCTCTCCAGTGACCTTGCATTTATTCCATATTCAGATAAAGTCTGGTGGCGGAGATTGGAATCTCCTACTGTGAGAGCGGTTCTCCTCCAGGTGCTGAGCAAAAAGTGGGTAAGATCACTTTATCATTACTGACACTCGAACTTCCAACAAAAAGTAAAACCAAAAAGTACTTTGCAATGTAGACATCTGCATCTCACATTTTTGTGAGACTATGTGAGAAAGTTTCTTATTGTCATTTTTTGTCATCACTGAATGTAATTTAAGTTAGAGCTCTCTTAATGCTGAAAACGTCTCTGAGTAACTATACAGTTTTTATTTTTTATTATAGGAGTATAATATAGGAGAATAGAAGTTTAAAAGTGCTCATACACGGGTCAAATTTGATCAGATCAATGAGAACTGATACTGGGCTTCTAAACTTAGATTTAAAAAATGCACAGCTGTATATTTTATTCCTTTTTATCATATTTTCAAAACTACCTTCAAGTACTGGAGTCTCACTGCCTGTTGGCGTGGAAAGCTCTTTTACACTTGCTCCTATGTGACAGCCCTGACAGGAAATACATGTGCAGCGAACTTCATGTCTTTCTCATAAGGCTAAATGTAGTTACATGGCCGAGCAATCAACCATGGGCTTTTACCCACTTTCTTTTTTTCTCTGAACTACTTTTTCTGCCGTCCAACCAACAGGAAAAGTGCAATGCAAGAGTTTTTTCACATTCTTCGTAGAAATAGTAAGGGGGCTTTTAGAAGTGAGAAGAACATTAGAAAAGTTATATAAGTCTAATTGTGTCTAAAAAAAATTAAAAAAAACGTCTCATTTTGAATGTATAAAGGAAAAACATATTTTAATGTGTTAAAATGCATCATGACAGAATTTTTAAAAGTCCCATTAAAAGGAATCTGGTGTGAATTTTGACTTTTTGTGTTCCAAACTAATTCTCATTTATCAAATATTCTAATTCCTCTCCACAGAAGATTTTTCTTCATAATGAACACAGACAAACATCCTGAATTTGCCTCCCAAGAGGGAGACAGGATGGGTGAGTATCTGATTCTGTGTCCTTAGTATGAAAGTGATGATGTTCAGGCTGCACACATTTCTCCACAACTGCCACCATCCTGCCTGAGCACACAGGGGAGTACTGAAAGTAGTGTGTGTTGAAAGCTGAAGGAGTATGTGTGGAGGAACTTGAAACAGCAAGGTGAAGAAGTGTTCCAACACATTGAATTGAATGAATTCATTAAAATCATTTGAATGTTCCATTATTCCAAGAAAACCTTAGTGCATTGGTTTGAACTTCCCTTAATGACACAAAAAGTAACAGTCAGTATTTACACACACAAAATGTGTCACTTTTCAGACTTTTGCAGTGATGCTGCAGATATGAGGTCCCAGGAAGAGGAAGAAGAGAAGGAGGACAGCGTTTACAGTGAAAATGGGATACAGTGCGTGGAAGGTGGGATGGATCTGTGTAGGTTTACACACACACACACACAAATACACTTGTGATTGGCATTTTTGTCCTTTTTTATTTTAGCCATTGTGACTAAATCCTAATTTAGTTAGTTTTAATAAAGGTGCTATAATTCTCAGTATTTGGTATCATCTGCCTTCCTCAGTTTTTGGCTGGAGAGCTGTAACATGAGAGCCAGCTCAGCCGAGGTCTGGGTTTATCACTGTGTTATATATATAGAACTTATATCCAGATTATATCATATCATTCTAACATATAATGTTCTATATAATTTCTTCATAGACTCTCTGCAGTGTAACCCCTCATCAAGCAGGGAGATTTTTACATTTCTAAGTGTGCCTTGTTTTAAACATCATGAGAGTGAAAATTATTTCAGCTTTCTGGCCTTTGTCAAGTTAAAAAAAAGTGTCACAGACAGCTTATGATTTATTTGTGACTGCTACCCATGTGCCTTACTGGGTGTACTTCCTAAAGCCCGCTCTGCATCTGATGCACAGCCTGCGGTTCACTGCTCTGAGACTCTGGACTCTATATTGGGCCTCTCGGAGCTCGAAGTGTGCAAACTTTCCATAGCACCTCTTAACGCCTTCCACAATACAGGGCGCTGCTCTTCAGCTCATCACCAGTCACCGCCAAGACCACAGTGTGGTTTCTGGATGGAACTCAGCTCACTGGGGGTTGGTTGACACTTAGCAAGTGGTTAGGTGAGAGGTCCTGCAAACCAGGCTTCAGGACCCTGCATGTCAGCATGTCATGTGATGCTGAGAGGTATGCATACAGCTGGGCAGAACCTGGATGGTGTGGCGTTCTGACCTACAGTTGTTTGTAGCTTAGGAAAAGGTCAAGGAAAAGAGCAGGACAAATTTAAATGACAGCAGATTGGTGCTCGGCAGAGATATAACACTGTGTTGGATGCTTTTCAGCCACTGTAATAGAGGCTTTAAACAATCAATCTGAAATCTCTTTTTCAAGGCGTGCTGTGTCTGACTCCTGCCTAGGTTGTAGCTTCTGTGTTTTCAGAGGAAATGCCTTCCCCTTATCTCGGGTATCTTCTGAATCTCTCTGTGACACTATGCATTGGCCCAAATTAAGCTACCCACACTTAGGAGATGTGCTCGCACTAATGTCGTTCTGTCAGTTATAAATACAAATGTAGAAGTGAAGACATCACTCTCTGGTTGGATTCTCATCAGCCTTATTCAGCCCCTTCTTTGAAAATGAAAATGTTATTTTCATAGCCCAATATCACAAATTTACCTGAAGATGCTTAACTATTTGTACAGTGTTAGAAATAGATTTAAAAAAAAATAATAATCAAGAAAAATTGTTAAACTGTAATACAGTGTAGGTATTATACATTACAACATGTGTCATGTCCCTGTAAATCTGTGCTTTTTAATAACAATGTTCCAGTTATTTTATATGTTTAAAGATCAACTGCTTCTTTATGTTCTTTGCTTCTCCTTTGCTTCCTCTGTAGGTGCGATAAAAACTGAGGCAGAGGAAATGGAAGATAACGAGCAGTATCTCAAGGCTGAAAAAGAAAAACAGATTGTACCAAAAGAGGAAGCAGAGGGGGCCAGTGAGGACGGCATGGAGGAAGGACTTGATGAGGAAAGGACAGAGGACGACAATGATGAGGAGAGGGAGGGGGACGGGGATGAAGAGTGTGATACCCTGAATGAGCCGCAGGACCTGTCACTGGTGGACTACTCACGTTACGACAGCGCGGCCCTGCAAGACGCCCACGCAGAAGCAGACGCTGCAGAGGGGCCCCGCATTCAGGCAACAGGCAAGCTCAACTGTGACATCTGTGGCCTGTCCTGCGTCAGCATCAACGTGCTGCTGGTGCACAAACGCAGCCACACGGGTAAGCACAGGAACACAGCCCCAACATCTGACCTAAAATACAACTGTTGTGCAATTATCGCACTGTGGATTGGGAGATAGTGGCTTGTATTGACATGGTCAAAATGTTTGATTGAGTAACTATGATTAAGAACACGCAAGTCTGCATCAAACATGACGCACATGTCCTTACCAGAGCAGCAGCTAGAGGTTTTGAAATGTCCTGTATTATTGTTCAGATATAAAAGCACATGCAATAAATAATTTTATCCCAGCAACAGTATGAAAAATAATGTGCACTGTTGTGTTCAGAGTAAAGTTGTAGAATGTAAAACTCATGAGGCCATGTTTTCAACATGGAAGTCAACTGCACAATATTCTTGGTATTTGTGTGGTTTCAGTCATGAGAACATTGTTTCTAGGTTTCTGACTTTCAAAGTGGATGTTGCCTTGTTCCCTTTTCAAAGATGGTGAAGGATTCTGTTTTTTGCAATTCATTGTCACACTGGAGACATATGTGTGTTAAAAGTTTAGCATTAAAAGACTTGCTAATTTACAAACATATATAGAAAATATAATTGTATATAAATATATATATATATATATAAGCCATCAGAAAATGTCCTCTTATGAAGCTGTGACCACCTCATCAGTGTGTTGTTCAGCAATAATCCACTGCTACACAAATCTGCAAGCTTACAATTATCAAAATGTCATGTGAAATCAGAATGTGTTAAAAAGTTAATCTTATGTTCTAATGTGAAATGTGAAGGGTTGTTTTCATGCTGTGTTTTTTCCTCTTCCTTCAGGTGAGAGACCATTCCACTGCACTCAGTGCGGGGCCTCCTTCACCCAGAAGGGAAACCTGCTTCGCCACATCAAACTGCACTCCGGGGAGAAGCCTTTCAAATGCCCCATGTGCAGCTACGCCTGCCGCCGACGCGACGCTCTGAGCGGGCATCTGCGCACCCATTCTGGTACCAGCCAGCCACACGCACGCTCATCCACTCATGTGAAGCTGATATGCAATTTTACTGTATGCACCTGTTTACAGACTTCTCTCTCTTTTTGAATCTGAACACACGAGGCCTGCTGAGTTGGCATGGCTTTTCCAGTAACATCCTGCCGTGCACTCTCACACTGTTGCACACATTACATATGACATCTTACTCATTCAGTTTCAGTTCACGTGTTATACCTGCAGACATGCTGCACGGTCTCTTGTAATGTACATCATCAGTTTTGTATGAAACCCAGTACTTAAGGAAATAATACTCTGTGTACCACTTAGATGTTTCATGTCTTAGTGATTAACTGAAACTCCTGTTTGCAGTGGAAAAGCCCTTTAAGTGCAACCACTGCAGTCGCAGCTACAAGCAGCGAAGCTCCCTTGAAGAACACAGAGAAAGGTGCCATGTGTACATTCAGAGCAAAGGCCCCGCTGAGAGAGGTGAGTAGCCATCTCGCACAAAAACATCTTCACAACTCCAACATGTGCAGGTTCACACTGTTCACACATGCACACGTGTAATCAGACCAATGCAAGGTGGTCACACATGTGTATATGCAACAGGCGCACAGTTAAAGATGTTATTGCTAACAGTTCCTGTTTTTATAGCCTCATTAAATTAATGAGTTTATGGCGGTTACCCCATCATTACAACTAAATAGGATACGGCTGCTGTGGTGTGGAGTCAGAGTGCTGTGAAGCTCACTTTACATGTCTGTGGCAACTAAGGGCAAGCTAAACATGTACGGCTTTATACCAGCCACCAAACACACGTACACAGAAAACTACCCCCTCTATGTGTAACTTCCCCAGAGAAACGTCTTTACATATTCGCAGGACATTTGTACAGTTGTGTGACACCATCGATGCTCTGCTTCTGTGGTCAACAAATGTCGTAAGTAGTGCCGCAGTGGTGAGGGAGTACATCCTCATCCTGTGGTCACCTCTCCTGCACCGGTGACGTAAAACAGCACCAGGAATCTGATCTTAAATTATTATCTGGTTCTTCCCAGTGACTCTGCTTTGAAAGGTGAACAGTTGCTGCTCCTTGCACTTCTTCACTCGTGATACTGCTTCACTGAGAAGAGCTCTTCTTCTTTCCTTCTTGCACCTACTCATCCACTCTTTTGTCGTCAAGCAGAGGACAGCCACACATCCAGGAATCAGATGGGCACCGAGCGTGCTCTGCTGCTCGACAGGCTCGCCAGCAACGTTGCCAAACGAAAGAGTTCGATGCCACAGAAGTTCACCGGTAAGAGCAGCTCAAGTCACAACACAGAATTTTAAACAGGCTGACAGTATTACTTTAGATTTAAACAGAATATTATGAAAGCCTTCATTTGTAGTTGAATTTATAGGGTTACTTAATTGCTAGTGATTATGGACATCTGTATTTCACAATTGAAGAGCTGCTAAAACTATAATATGCAACTGTCTTTTGGAATTATATGTAACATTTGTGCTTTTTGCTCGCATTTATGCTTAACAAGGCAGAATTCATGTTTTGTAGATTATTTCAAGTTGTCTGTCTGAGCTACTTGTTTGTTTGTGTCTGCTGGCTTTCATCTCTTGTCAAACAGGAATTGAGGGCAGAGCAGTTGCCTCATACCTGCACACATCACAGAATGGTCTCCACTGCCCTCAATTCTCTACCAGATTTGTGTCATAGGTGGGTATTTGTAAACATGCATGGTTAAATGAATGGATACATGAGAAAAGAGACACTCATACTTGAAACATCATTTTTCTCACTTTGTAAGTTTTGATTGCAGCTAGGGTAATAAAAAGAGATCAGTTTCAGTAAATGGCTGACATGGCACAGTGATTTCCCAAACTTCACAGTCGGTCACACACAACACAATGATTTTCACCTTTTTGGTTAAGCCCAACTGACACAATCCAGCCCCAAGCTACTTGCAAACGAGGGCGTATGTGCAAAAAAACCTCCTGCTTCTCTCCATCAGGTTGACAAATGAAGTGAGATCTTTCAATATGACAACCACAGGGAGTGAGACAAGTCATTTCTGCAACCGCAGAGAGAGAGAGAGAGAATAGGCATGAGGCGAGAAACGTGAGCAGGTGCCTCTCTGTCTGTTCATCTGCGTCGTCTGCTTCCTCTCGTCCTCCAACCTCTGCTGCTGGCTCAGGATGCTCTTTTGTCCTGTGGACGTGGTGCGTTTCAGTTCATGGTGTAGGTTCTCCCTTTTGTTGCCTGGGTGGAGGGATGCACATTTTCTCATTGACCCTTTACAGTCCCTTAAAGGTTTCTTTTTCGACTTTTTCTAACTTCTGCATGCTGCCTGTGCTATTGCTCTGCTGTATTACATACACATTGTGTAGTATGTGAAAGCCTCTCTTGTTGAGTCTTTGTTCTCGTGTTACTGGTGTAGGCGACAATGGTGTCTGCCTGGACCTGAGCTTTAACAGGGAGCTGGTCCACCAAACTGATGTCAAGGACCCCCCGGGAGGATCTCCGGGGCCCGACGGCCAACATCAGCAACAACCAATCCTCACAGGCCCAGACGGCGACGCGGCTCCCTCCCACAGGCCCTACCCCATCCCATTAGGTCGCAATGACATCAACCATCTGGGCCTCACCAACGGCCATAAGATGGGCATGTCACTCCTGGGCCTCCATCACACCGCCCAGCCACCCCTTTGCATGGACTCATTCCACAATGACAGCTCCCAAATGTCCCAGCCCGTCATGTACAGCTTAGGACACCTGCTGGGGGGGCTGAACCGCCAGAACGGCGTCCCTCACCCACATGCCCAGTCCATCCCCTTGTCACCACTGGAGGCTTTGCGAGTGGCCCGGGCTGAGGGGGAGGCAGGAACGGGGGCAGCTTACCCCTGCAGCCACTGCAGGGTGATTTTCCTGGACTATGTCATGTTCACCATCCATATGGGATGCCACGGCTTCCGCGACCCGCTTGAGTGCAATGTGTGTGGCCACCGCAGCCAGGACCGTTACGAGTTCTCTTCACACATAGCCCGTGGCGAGCACCGCTTAGAATTGAAGTAACTTTCATTCATACTGATGTTCATGCTTGCACAGGCACACACATGCACACAAGCTTAGACACAGATTTACTTATATCAGTAGCTGGTTGTTTTAAATATAAAAAAGCATGAAGTAGCAACTGTCTTTAGTGTGTGTGTGTGTGTGTGTGTGTGTGTGTGTGTGTGTGTGTGTGTGTGTGTGTGTGTGTGTGTGTGTGTGTGTGTGTGTGTGTGTGTGTGTGTGTGTGTGTGTGTGTGTGTGTGTGTGTATTAGAGGGAAATCTTACGAGAAACGTTATGGGAGTGTGACTGGTGTCAGAGTGATCTTGGTTACACTGTAGTCATAAAAAATGACCTGTAAAATGTTTATGCAGGAGTTATTCTACCTCCTTTTCATATATATTTTCTTAATGATCTCTACGGACGCCGCTGTTTATATAACATAACAATACGTCACATTCATCTAAATGTTCAACAAAGTAGCACAAATGAATGCATTTCTTGTGTATCTGCTGTTGGTTTTCCTGTTATCTCTGTAAAGGTGTACAAATAAAAGAGAGCCTCTTTTGCTCTTCGTCACACGCAGACCTGCACCTTGTTGCGAGAAGTGTTAATTCAAGACTGCAGAGGGAAAAAAATCCTATTATCTAGAAGGTCACATGTCTCCTTTCAGGCTGTGGTTTTGAGAGAAATGCAGTTCACGGCTTCAAAAGACATCGCCTCGCTCTGCACCATGTGTTGGTTTCTCACTCCTGAATATTTTACTCTTTTAGCACTGCTTGTCAGAAATGGCTCACAGTTTTGCAGAGACATTTTAGTCACACTAAACAGAGGTGAGTATGTATATGGGACTTAGAAAGTTCAAAACTACAAAGTGTCTAATAAAGACAGAGGTAATGGGTTATAAATAAAAGTCAAGGCAGTTCTAAATTAAATGTAAGATGTTGTTGATCACCTAGAGATGAATTTGACATCAGGTTAAAGCTGTTATGTTGCATTAAATCAGTAACAAAGAAGTTGATCTACCATTCTCCCACTGTATCTAAGTATTTACCTGCCCTGAAATATCATATGACACATGCATATATTATGGGATTCTCAATTTCAATACGGATTTAGATCTCACTGTTTCTTCTATATTTAATCGGAGGAAATACACTTTAGTGGATCACGCCAGCATCCATCTGCTGGAGGAAGTGCGATACTGCATGTCAGTGAATTCCTCTTGGTGTGTCTGCTGTGTGAATGGAACCTGCACTGATTTCCACAAGCAAAATGAAGAATAGCTTAATATCATCGTTTTTTGTTAAGCTAGAAGAGAGCACAATGAGAAAATATGCAAAAGAAAATGACAGTTTCACCCTCCCACTAAGCTCTCACCTCACCCACACCTCACCCGTAAGATGTCTGCCAGTAAAACTACACGTGATAATTCATCTGAGTGAGGGCAAAATGAAGGTAAAAACTATCGTCAGTGTGAAACCCCCATTCACAGCGTCATCCATCTGTTCTGAGTGAATCAGAGCGATTTGACGAACACGTGGGTTCTGACCTAAAGTCTATGGTTCTGATGAGCCATTACATGATCATGTCAGTATGTCACCCTGTGTGTGTGGTAGCACTTAACATACATTTCAGAGCAGGGACTACTTGGTCATGCTTTGCCGCCTTCAGACCAGAACGGGGCGTTAGCTTCATCCAGCTGCCACCACACTATCTGTCCCCTCCATCAGAGCCAGTTCCCTTTTCTCTCTCTGGGTTTGATGAGAAGTGACACTTGAGAGGCAAACTGTCTTCACAGCTTCATGTCCATATGTCAGATGAAAAAGCCCAGTCATCCATTTCAAAAGTACAACCACGCCGCTTCTCTTTTTCCAATTATAGGAGGGTTGATAACTTCATCTTCTGAGTGTGTTGAGTAAGATTGGGTTTGTACTTCTTAAAATTAAACTCAGGTTTCTGGGTAATGTAGGAGGATAAAAAAAACTGCTTAAGGACACAGAGGAGAGTTTCTTAGTTTCTGACACATCACTTCTGAAGATAAAAAACAGGAATGAGACATGCATCTAGTGTGTGTGCGTGTGTGTGTCTGAAGTCCCATTTCCATCATAAAACTGCTGCCAGACAAGTTTACTCAGCCAGTGGAGACAGGAGTCATAATGCAACAGTGAAGTGCGTCAAGTCAAACTGAAAGCTTTCTGGTGACACCTGCTGACTGAGTCACTGGGCTCAACTTGACTTTTTCAGATTCAGATTGAGATCCATGCTGATGCATTTTAACTGGAAGTCACCTGTACCTGACGCTGAGAGGAATGAAATAAAATTCATTTCAAAGTCATGGATCCCAGCAGGGGCAGATTCAGGAGAAGCCCCTGTCCCATCAGCAGGCTAAAAACACTAACAACAATTCTAACAATAAATATGTCAACTTGTTAAGAGAGTCTACAATTTTCATTATCAAATATCTTCAATGATCTGTAGCTCTGCTCAAAGCTATTGAACTAAACGTCGAAACGTGCACCTTACTGAATCAGGAATTGTGATGGATGTTGGTAATGTAATTAGCTCCTCTGTGTAAAATTGTGGCCCCTTTATGGCCCCGGATTCAGAAAAATCCTAGGTCCACCACTGCCAAGGCAGGTGTCAGGTGCACAAACTGGAAATTCAATCTCAAATCGGTTTGTTTTTTGTGGTTTTGACTAGAGAACGAATCAAATGCAAAAACAGACCATTTATTTACATATGTGTATTAATATATGTCATGTAACGCAGGTTTCTCAGTCTGTGGATGTTTGTCTCTTCAGGACGTCGGATGGTGAAATAGCTTGTAATTGCCGCCCTGCTGTTCTGTGGCAATCCTGAGGATGGCGCTGTTGAAGCAGAATTGATGGAGAAACAGCGGTGTTGTTAGATTGATCCACATGTTTTTCTAATGTCGCGTATAAAATGATCGGAGAAAGCGGGGGTTGCGGGTGTTGTTTAATCACAGCGACGCGCCTTTAGAGGTGAATAAGAGAGGCCGAAAAACATGAGGCTGAAAAGTGATACGAGATGAATAAAACAACAACAACAACAATAAGTTGCCACCTTTGCTGCGACTTTTATTCCGACCCAGAGGAGCCGGAGCAGGTCTGAGCATGCGCACTGCATCGGTTCTAGGGGGACGGGGAGGACATCACGGAAAAAAACGTAGCGGCAGCACCACACACCCCACGCCGAGATTTCCTCTCTGCGCGGCGCTCGAACTGCGCCACGGACGCGGCCCGCGACTATGCCCGGTGCGGCGCTGCGGTGCGGGAGGACCACTTGACAGGCCGGGGTGAGGTCTGAGCCGTTGTCGGGAGGGGAATCACATATCTTCATATGGGAGCAGCATGCGGGAAATGGTCGGAGGTTGCTGCGTGTGTTCAGACGAGCGAGGCTGGGCTGAGAACCCGCTGGTTTACTGTGATGGACACGGCTGCAGCGTCGCGGTGCACCAAGGTAACGTTAGCCGCTGTTAGCGTGCGAGCACCGGGCAGCCGCGGCGGCTGAGCCCGGCGGCGGCCAGCAGTGCTGCCGCTGGGTCGGTGGCTCTCTGTGTTGGTCTGTTGCTGTCTACGTGCGTGTGTGTGGATGTGTGTGGGAGGGGTCGGTAGGCGTGCTGCTGTGTGTTGTTTCCTCTCAGCACACATGATTACACACACACACATACACACACAGGGCCAGACAGGGTGACACGGAGCCTGGATGGCGCCTCGATGGCACCGTGGGTCCGTGTGTGTTGGTGTGTGTTAGTGTGTGTTGGTGTGTGTTAGTCTGGCTCGAGAGGCGTGTGTTTAGCGCCAACTGAGCCAGGCGGCCCCTCCGCGTTGGACACTGTGTTGCCTTGTGTCCATTTGCTTTGTTGCATCTGTGAAGTGGGAGCATGTAGTGAACTTACAGGATGTGAGTGCAAACCTCTACCTGCTCCCTCTGTGGGAGGCTGAGGCCATGCTGCCTCCACTGTGCTCTCATCTGCCGCCTGAAACAAACATTATTTTGCTCCTGTAATTCAGTGAAAGTGCCACAAGGTTGGATAAAGTCAGATTAGTCCCAGGCAGACTCAGCAGATTCATCAGTTTCATTCATATACAACTTTTGTGTGTGTGTGTGTGTGTGTCAGCATGCTACGGCATCGTCCAGGTGCCCACTGGTCCGTGGTTCTGTCGGAAGTGTGAGTCACAGGAGCGGGCGGCTCGCGTGGTGAGTACACCGACCCAACACATGACACAGACCATCCAACCCATCCATCCATTCCTGCCTCATCCCTTCTCACTGATGACACACTCACCCCATGTGATGCTCTCTCCCTGCCCCAGAGGTGTGAGCTGTGCCCCCACAAAGATGGTGCCCTCAAGAGGACGGACAGCGGAGGTAAGTCTCCCTGAAGCCGCAGGACGAGCCTCCTCGCCTCAGACCACACTGAAGCTGTAGGTTTCCACTTTATTCCTAAAGAGTCTCATCGTGCCATTGACTCACTGCCCATCTCTCCACCAGGCTGGGCCCACGTTGTGTGTGCACTCTACATCCCAGAGGTGCAGTTTGCCAACGTCCTGACCATGGAGCCCATCATCCTGCAGTATGTCCCGCATGACAGATACATCAAGGTACTGACCACACTACTGCCTGGAGAAAAAATTGCACCAACACATGTGCAAAGAACAGCTGTTTGTCCACAGGACTTTGTGGAAGTGTGATGCACTGACTCGAAATTTAGGAAGCTCTGCCTCTGTACGCTCAGAGAATGGTATCAGAAAGAATGTAGAGAAAGCTCTTGGAGAGGGTGTGTATTTTGTTTTGGCCTTTCTATATTTATTGGATGTATGATAATATTGAGACAAACAGGAAACACGTTTTAGGACATGCAACAAAGGCCCTGGGCAGGAATGGATCCAGTGACACCAATATTTTGATATTAACCAGATTAAGCCAATAGCCTGATTAAGACGCTGCCAGGTAAAACAGTATATTCTAATTACCTAAACCCGCAAAAGGTCAAACTCTGAATAAGCAATAATCAAATCCAAACTTGGACTATTCTGATATTAGTCGCATTATGTAAACATGTTTACGTCTTAATCAGATTAGAACATCTAGTGGAGTTTTTTTCTGACATGGACATGTACAGCAGTTACCAACTGTTTGAAGACATTTGCCTACGGTGTAAACAAGATGGAAACATTTTAAAGACTTGTAGCGTTTGCAGAATTTGAAAGGAAGTGCCTAAAATGATATATGACAGCATCACACATGAAACTATTTCAAGTTGTGGTTTTAAAACAGGCAGAAAAATGTTGGGCATAATGACATGAGTCATAATCATACTATGCTCTGTAACTTGTAAATGGTAACATCATAATCTAAATGATTCTGAATAAGGTCATCAGTCAGAATGATGGAAACATTGTGGCTATGTGCTTTAACCATTCGGTTATCAGGGCACCTCAGCATTTTAGAGATGATGCAGCACCTATAGCTGGTTTATTGCAAATCAGGTCTTTTCAAGACATGTCAAACACATGACTTTTGATTCAAGTAACACAAGTTATGTCACCAATGCTTGATCAGATTCATGTTTACCTGTTCTGCCTCCTAAAAGATTTTCCTTTAGACCACATGTTTAGAAGTGTTGGAGTTGTTGTTTGGATCTCTAACTACAAACGTCAGATTTGGTTTCAGGCCCTAAACAAATGGAGCAGGGACCTAGTTTTAAACTGAACTGTTTCCCATCAGTGTCAACAGTCCCACGAGGGAAATCCATCATAAAAGGGGAAAAAAACGACACATTCATCTTTCCACCAACGACTTGAGCTTTAAGAAACAATGATGAAACAGTTTTAAGACACATTGGAAGAAGCACAACTCATGTTTCCCCCCGGAACGGGAAAACAGTTCAGCTCCACATCACCACCGTTCCCTCCACCTACACGTAACCCAGAGCTGAATGGGGCAAGGTCACGCCTGCTCTCTGGAGGTTGTTGAAAGTCATTCTGGGAAGTGTGGGAGATTTTCAGCTGAAGTAGAAATAGACGAGGTAGGTTGAGGGAGAGTCAAGGAAGTACATTTACCACAGCTCAACACAAACAACCCATTGTGATGTATTTAGCATTGCAAAAATAGTTGGTGATTTTAAAATGAGATACATTCACTGGCTGCTTCCTGGTGTTTGTATCTCGAGTGCAGTGCTCGCTCCTAACAATGTCTGTTAGGAATGGACTGTTTGCTTGGTCTGTGGCTTTCTTTCTGAAACTGTAAAAGTGACCTGTTACCAACCAGAATCTGTTTGTTTTGCACAGATTTTTTCGTCAATGTTTTTCATAAAATGAAAATGAATTTGCTTTATTACAGTTCATGTGTGTGGTTTGAAGATTTACTTAACACTTAATATCTGGTGTTATTTATTTTGTACATTGCATGTCGGCTTTTTCAGAGGTTTTGTTAAGCAACTAACCCAAGTTCACAACTATTTAAAAATAGAGCTTTGTATTTCCAGTCAGTATAAAGCGTTGCACCAAAAAAACAGCATTCTTTGCAGAGTAATTACTAAAGAGGAAGTGATTCTGCGAATGTTGCTGCCATGAAGGAGATAGGCACCCATGACTACTGTGAATGTCTGTCAGTCAGATATGGTCAAATAAAAGAAATACAAATTATCAAAACGATCTGGCGGGCCTGATATTATTGCTGGTGGGCCAGTTTTGACCCACGGGCCCCCAGATTTCGGCCACTGCTCTAGTTTGTGTGAGGACGTAGGACATATTGAACTCTGTCCCTGACTGCAAGGCTCATTTTGCCTGTTCATTCGCATTTTATTTATATAGAATGTATAGTGTTTCCAAATCTCACCAAATTTGACACATGCCAAGTGTGAAGCTGATAAAACGGACGTTTTGCGAGATCTACTTTCCACGTACAGACAGACAGACGTTTGTGGAATTAGTAAGTAGATAGAAGTGAATCTCTATGGGTTTGGACTATTGGTCGAACAAAAAAAACAAATACGAGACCTTGGATAATTCAAATAAAAAAAAAATATGTTATACATATAAAACAATTATTTGATAAATCCAAATACAGTGTCCACAGGGAATCTTAAAGTCTATTTTCCATGTAATCTCTATGTATAGTAATGGAATGACGGTATAATGCTGCATAGTGGCTGATGTAACACAAAGACAATGGGACCTGTACCATGCAGTGTAAGATACAGTGAACATGTCTCACACTGTGTATAAAGATGTTCTTACACATTCAATAATGCTTTTGAAATATTCTGCCCATCCAACCAACCGTGAAATCACAGACTCGTTTCCAGCCATTACAGCTTTATCATGCATCAGCTATCTTGTAACTGTCTCGTTTCTTCTGGTCTGTACAGTCTGTGATATTTTGCAGACTATGTAAAACAGAAGTAGTGAGCGCTGAATCCACCATGAACCAGAGCAGGCCTTTTAAAGCCATGCACATTACAGAGAAATCAATATTTGACTCGTGGACTCATTGGACTGAGCAGCCAGTCAATGCCGCGTGTGTGTGTGTGTGTGTGTGTGTGTGTGTGTGTGTGTGTGTGTGTGTGTGTGTGTGTGTGTGTGTGTGTGTGTGTGTGTGTGTGTGTGTGTGTGTGTGTGTGTGTGTGTGTGTGTGTGTGTGTGTGTGTGTGTGTGTGTGTCCCCGTCCTGGTGCGTGCCTGCATATAAATGTACACATGTGAGTCCATGTGTGCCGGGTTTCATATTACTTTGTCAGCTACAGTAAATTGCATGCAGCTTTCCCCCCCGTCAGAGCCATTCAACCCCGATTCTGCTGCCTGAATTCCTAGACAGCGTTACAATGGCCGGCCAAAACTCGAGAAGCCACTCTTCTTTTTTTACACGCTCGGTGTAGTTCGGTCTCTGGCCTTTCATTACACGGCCAATATCCTCGGAGGGGAGAGCAGCCTAGGATGTGTGGAGTAGAGGAGGAGAGGGGAAAGGGGAGAGAAAAGGCGACAGAGAGTGGGCTGGAGTGAAAAGGTAAAGAGCCCGCTGTTCCTTTGTCCCGCACCTGTTGCTAGGCCTCTTGTGCCCCCCACCAGTCAGCCCTGCTAGCTGGGGAAATCTGAGGGAGAAGTACAAAAGCTGTGTGTGTGCGTGAATGCGTTTGACTGCTCGTGTGTGCTCTGGTGAATGCTTAGGTGCATTTTGTGGACGTGTGCGCACAGTTTCACGGCAGTGAAGCCTGATGTGTACAGGATGTGCGGATCCAGCCTGAAGATCAAAAATTTAAAAAGTCTAGTCTGCACGTGATGTTTTTTTTTTTGTGTAGCATCAATGTGTGTTTCCTCATGTCCTGCAGATTGTCATAAACCATCCCACTTCTATACTGTAAGAATTATTAGTTGAGTCGAGATGAATACATTTTCCTTTCATCAAGATAACATGATATAGCTCTCTTTTGAGGATACTCGACTAGCGACAGTTGCTTTGATGTGAACTTTCACATCTGGTGAACACTTACGTTGTGCACAGAGCAAACTGTGTTTCTGTTTGAAAGCTCCATCTGTTTGTCTTGACAAGCAAAACTTCCTAATCATTTACAGTTTAGCTGCCGCTGAACTTACATTAAGAAGCTTTTTATCTTTGCAGCCCTGGAAACACAGTAGTTCACCAGATGAAAAACAATATAAATCATATGAGATATAAAATAAAGACTCCTATAAAAGTAAATGATCACAATAGTTTGTATGAATGCATCAAACTGCCCTGGTAGCACTGGTGCAACAGATTGAATCAAACTGTGCAAGACTTAAAAGACTCAGCTTTTCACACACAAATAATTTTCTAACAAGCAAGGATTCTCTGTGAACTATTAAAACTGATGTGTCTCTGTCCTCTCGTTTCCTGTCGTCCCCATCGTTGTTGTGGCACCAGACCTGTTACATCTGTGAGGACCATGGGAGGGAAAGCAAGGCTGCCTGTGGAGCCTGCATGACCTGCAACAGACAGGGCTGCAGACAAGCTTTTCATGTCACCTGGTAAGTGTTACCTTCGGTGTGTTTCGTCTACAGCTTGGTGATAGTTTGGACAGCGAGCTGCAGCCGGTTAAGGCAGAGAAAGGTTCCTCAAAGTGCATATGTGTAGTTCCCTTTGCTGTGTTTGTTGTACCGTGTCTGCACTGTTTTTTCTCGCTCTACTTTTTTTTATCTCTGTGGATTTGTTCCTTTGATGTTGTGTAAGCTGAAACTGATTCTTATCACAGCATGCAGAATTTTACCTTTTTTAAAATCAGGGCTGAAAGAAAAAAAAAAAAAATCCATCCTGCCTTGATCACTGATAAAACATTTCACCTGACTTGGATGCGTGTGTGTGTGTGTGTGTGTGTGTGTGTGATATCTTTATCACCCTGCGTCCTTTCCCCTCTCACCCTGTGATGCCCTGTGTTCAGTGCTCAGATGGCCGGCCTGCTGTGTGAGGAGGAAGGCCCAGAAGCTGACAATGTGAAATACTGTGGCTACTGCAAGCATCACTACAACAAAATGGTAAAGATAGCTGGTGAATGCACTGTAAGGTGTAACGTGACTACTGCTGCTGTTTTTGTTACCAGCTTGTTGACCTTTAGGGCGGACGCTGTTGTTCTGCCATTATGCCAGCAGTGGTGTTAGTCACAGCTGATTACTGTCTGTGTAAGTGGGAGAGCCAGAACATTGAGACAGGATGCCAATGCTGTTGTGTGGTTCAGGGTTCGGTGAACATAACAAGGGGTCCTCTCAACAGCCATATAGTCTGATCTCTGTATCAAAGGGGCTCTCGTGACTGAGGGTGCAACAGATCACAGAACTCACAGGTTGGATCAAATCAAGGTTTTCAGTCTCATAACATAAACAATCTCCAGTGATCCCTCGTAGAGTTTTCTGCAGCGCTATTTGCCTGATGCACGCTGGGTCTCTTCCTGCCGTGTGCTTGAGCGATTGTTCATAAAGTTGTTACCAGCCACAACTCAGTCAGTCAGACCCCATAGTTTCAGCTGCAGCTGTGCATGTACCCATGGCCGATTCATTGAATTTCCATTTAAGATTATTGCTTCCAACGATTATGAAAACAAAGTAATCAACATAAAACGATTATCATCCCGCATTTAGTTTTGCAATGAGGCTGTTTCTGTTATAACGACTATTTATCTCGAATATAAGTTGGGCTATTTACTCAACTAAATGCAAGGACACTACAGCGGCTCGCTCCTGCAAAATGATCGCCGTCGCTGCTTCAGGATCATAGTAGACACACATTACATGTCCGGTATATCCTACTGCTTGTGTCCCCCCCCCCGCTGATCTGCGCTCACCTTACACGTTAACAATGAGCGCCAACACTAATCAGAAGTTATTAGGACCTGTTTGATTCAATCTAGAGTTTATGAGACACGTATTTAAACACATTAAGAAAAAGGTCCAACATTTTGCGTGCACGCATTTCACCTGCAACACACAACACCAGACGTAATGTGACGGGCACAGCCAGGACGTCAGGGTTAAAGTAACTGCAACGATCCGGATTCATGATCTGACATCATAGATAAGTAGATTAGTAGGTTTGGCGTAATCCTGCTAAATAACAGACAGACAAACAGACGCAAATGAAAACATAACCTCTTTGGCCGAGGTAATAATAGAGACAAAAGACAAAGGGCCTTTACTAATAATTATAAATAAATAGGATTTTACCAAAGCAGAGATATTAGAAACAATGTGTCCAAGTTCATCCCAACTTGTATCCTGTGTAGACTGTGCTCCAAAGTGAATCTGTGATTTTTACCATCATTACAACTCAGGGTTATATCCTGTTATTATTTCCTTATTATTTAATCCTCTCATGTTAGACTGAGGACAGACCAACCGACATCCTATCTTCAGTATCTGCAACAGAACAGATGGATGACATAATTCTTTATTTCATTCTGTTGATAACAAGTTCATTTTTGAAGGTTTATAACTAGCATCTATATGTGAGCTTTAGTGGTCCAATTAGGCAAATGTGTGTTTTCCTTTGGTTAGAGCCGTGTTACAGTCATCATGTTAGGGTAAAAAACAGCTACTGTTTGAAGCTGTTTTTTTTACCAGACAGTCGTGAGAGAGAGTGGTGTCTTCTCAACTAACTCAGCTTAAAAGCAAATAAGCATGATGTCATGAAAGCCCTGCAGTTGATAAGGTTTTATTTGATCATGATGTAATTCTCACTTTCTTGTTTTGGTTCTTACAGCAGAAGAAGTTGCGCTCCAGTGAAAATACGAGCAGTTCCTTCAGTCATTCCAGGGGGCGCTCCAGCTCTCCCTCACAGGACAAACACCACCACCACAGGCCGAGGAAGGTAAGCACTGAGGGGGCGTCGACGAATCTACCTAATGATTACAGACACTGCACTAGTATTATACATTTAGATTTATATAATCAGATCTACTAAGAAAAAAGTAGCACTGTTGTGGCTCTCTGCTTCTACTCAATGAAAAGGCAAACCCATGTGTTTTTTTTTTAAGGCATAATCATACGTAATGTTTTGGCCAGTCTGAAAGCACTAGTATGCACAGATGTTAATATGTGTAACTGTAAAAGCGAGGTTTAAGATTAGCTACCAAACATAGGCATTGAACATCTGGTCATCAAGGTAAAATAGGTTTTTGTACTCGTAGCAAAAAGGCCCACCCCTGTAATAGCCCACCCTGGTAAATGTGTGCCAGAACTGTGGTCAGCTGTTGAGCTGTGGCTCAGGAGATAGAGCGGGTCTGTGGTTTGATCCCTGGCTCCTCTATTCCACATGCTGACATGTCCTCGGGCAAGATACTGAACCCCAAATTGCCCCTGACGGCTGTTAAAGAGAAAGGGCTGCACATAGATGCACTTTATGATTATGTGTGTGAATGGGTTAATGGTAAAACTGTATTGTAAAGAGCTTTGAGTGGTCATCAAGACTAGAAAGTGATATATAAATACAGAGTGTTTTACAGACTGTATGCCTGGCAGGACCTGGTAGGACTCTTTACATACCTTAACCCATGTGTATGTGTGTGTTTTCAGAGTCATAAGGATAAAATAAGGCAAAAAGAGTGTTACAAGAAGTCGTCTGATGGCCTGAGTTCGTCAGTGACATCCAGCAGCATAGAAAAGGTATGAAACCTTTTGTAAAGTTAGATTCAAATTTTGAGGAATCCTGATGCCTCCGTCAGTAAGAAATGCCAATTTCATTGCCGCACCTTGTGAAGAGCTGTCAATCTTTGGAAAAAAATTAAATGAATAACGAGTTGCTGTAATGTTTGTGTGTGTGTGTGGATGCGTGTGCAGATCTCCTCCAGTCACCACAGCAGCAAGGATATTGAGGGAAAATCCAAGAAGCTGATCTCACACAGTCATGTTCATCGCAGTAAAAAGACAGGAAGCACTGGCAAAAGCTGCTCCTCCTCCTCCTGCTCCTCCAGTCCGTTCAACACAGGTAAGAAATGAACAACGACATGTTGAGACGTTGTTGCTTTTATTCGGGAAAAAGTCAGAGGTGATGGACGAGGTTATATAAAGTCGACTATGACGAGTGAGTTTTTTTTTTTTATCTCTGTGTATGTCCTTCTCTTGGAGGTGGCTCCTTGTCTTCTGCTCAGGATTTCCATCAATTCTCATCGTCATCCCGCCTGGAGCGTGACCCTGACCGAGGAGGTGATGACCACAGTGGAGAGGAGCGCAAGGAGCGTCACAGGAGGCCAGCAATCCAGGAGGATGAGGATGAAGAGGACAACGAGAAGGAGGAGGAAAAAGATGAGGAGGAGGAAGAGGAGGACAGTAAATACCACAAGCCACCAGCATTGACTCCTGCTGATGGCCCACTGGCAGGATCCCAGGGTCATGACAGGTCAGAGAGCAACTCAAGTCCTTTCGAGAACAAGGTCACCATCTCTACCTTTGGGTCCATCATGCGCATCACCTCCTCGTCAGGGCTGGGCAGCGGCAGTAAGATCCGCAAGATCTCCTCCTCAGGGGACTACAAACCTTCCAAGTCTCTCTGCAAGCCGTCTCAACTGAGCACGCCACCTATCCTAGAGGAGGCGGACCTGGAAGACAAAGCCACACCTCCACCACTGCCCCGGGAGAGGAGGCACCGCGGCAACAAGAAGAGCCGCCATGGTCCAGGGCGCCCACGGGGCAGCAAGAACCGAGAGAGGAGGGAAGACGAGCTTCACCACCACCATCACCACACAGCACCTCCTCCTCCTCCACCTCCTCCTCCTCCACCTCCTCCTCCTCCTCCAGCCTTAACCTCCTCAGTCTACCCAAGCCCATCCTCCATCCCCCACCCCACCTTCCCCTCGACGCTACCTCCCACCTCTTCCTCTTCTTCTTCTTCTTCCTCTTCGTTCTCCTCCTCCTCTGTCGGTAGTTTTTCCACAGGCCGTGGTAACTCACTGCTTGGCTCTGGTGAGTCCTTGTGAGCGGGTGTGTGTGGTAGCCCCCAAGCTTCCTGTGTGTGTGTCAGAGAGCGTAGAAAAAACTGTCCCTGTTTGCACTTTGGTGCGTTCACTTGCAGTGTGACTCTGTAGTGTCAAAATGTTTCCATGACACATATGCCCTGTCAGCACCACAGGAGCAGCTTATCTGTATATCAGCACCTTGTAGTAGAGCAAACAACTCAAAGTAAAAGAGCCAATCAGGACAAATACAGATACAGTTTCATGGAACAGTTTTAAATAGATATGGTTTAAACGTTCAGAATATTTAGTAAATCAGCCTCAGTTTATTTGTGTGACGCAGAGAGATTGTCCTAGATAGTGGTTTGTGTGTGCACTGCACACGTCTCTGTGGTAGTTTTCCTGCCCTGCTTTCAGATTCTCTCATGGACGTGAACTCACAGGTGCTGTGTGTGCTCGTCTTGAGCGGTCTCACAACTGAGATGATGATTAAAGTAATCAGAAATATTTTCTCCGCTGACTTTATTCCTCTGGTTGTGCAGGTATCTACTCCAGTCTCAAGGACCCTCTCACACTGGGCGGGGGTGTTTGCAGTACTCCTCTCTCCCTGGGGGGAGGGCTGTGCAGCACCTCATTGTCCCTCGGAGGGGGCATGTGTAGCACCCCTCTCTCCTCAGGACTCCTCCTATCCCACGTCTCCTCTCTCTCTCTTCCATCAGTAGGCGCTGTCTCAAACACACAGGTACTGCACACAAACTGTTGAAGTGATCGGTCATGATGAAGTGTTTCAGACTGAAAAGCTCTGTACTGTATCAGAACCACTGCAGAGCTGCTGTTGCTGTGTGTGGGACAGTTTTCCAATTTAGTTTAACACTTAGAATAAACAGATCTAATATAGAAAAATACTTAACAATGACTAACACTCCTATAATTAACTGCTGCATGTAGCATATGGATCTCTTTTTTTTACAGGATGCTTAAAAAAAACATACAGGTGAAACATAATTAATGAATGAGTTAATCATACGACAATTGATCTACAGCTATTATCAAAACAAAAACTATTTGCATAAACATATTCACAAATCACATTTTGCCTCATAGGGTTTAATAAGGTGCAACACCCTCTGACCTTAACCCTTGATTACAGTGAGGAAAAACATAAAAAAAACTTTTAAGAGGGAAAATATATATCTATTGTATTTGCACCATTTGATAGAATGTTGTGTAAAAACAGTGGTTATTAAACTGGGAGCTCACGTTGCATTGTTTTTCAAACAATCAAGCATGAAAGAGACCCTCTGGAGACACTTGATATGGTTTGGCCAATCTGTACAGCCGTCTATAAGGCATCACAGCTGTCATTTTTGAATCTGTATTTAAACGTCCTATCCATATAGTCCTTTCTTCACTGTGTCACAGGTCCCTCCAGGTTCCAGTGTCTCCTATAGCCTGACCTCCACCCAGCCTTTCGCCAGCTGTCTCTCCACAGCCCCGCCACTGCTGCCACTACTGAGCCAAGCCCAGACCTCACTGCCAGGTGAGAGGAGGACAGTGTTATTAAACTGAAGCTAGTTTACGACAAGCTTCCAAAGTAAAGCCTCTTCTGACTAAACTGCTCTTCCTTTTTACAGGATCTAACATTAAACCTCCTCTCACAGCACAACAGACACTGCTCTTTCGTGGGGCAAAGTACATGTGAAGTTCATGAGTCTCTGTCTCTGTTCTCAGAGTCCGACCTCGATGACTGTCGCTTTCCGTGTCAGGGGAACTCACCAAGAGAGAGTCTTTCATCACAGTAAGTCTCTTTCTTTACTTTTTCAACTGTATTGGTGTTGCAGGATTGTACACTCTCCTGCGGGGCTGTTGAAAATGAGTGAGTGGTTGACACAGGGAAGTAATCTAAACGACAGGCTCAGGTCTCACTATCTCCATCAACGATCAAGCATTTGAATACATTTTCTCTGGGCTGTAGCTGCAGTCAAATCAGTTTGTATTTCAGCAAACAACAGGAAAATGGCAGCAACAGCCAAAGTGGATTAGATAAAAAAAACTACCAACCACAGCGTCTTGTCAGTAGTTTCCTCTCGTGCCTGCAGCAGTGACTTTTCAATGTTTTGGACTCCCTGTTGTTTTCTCCTCCTCCTCACCCAGGTCTCCCATGAGCTGTCTTCCTCTTCTGTTCGACCAGAGAGATGGGCTGTGTGCAGGAGTCAGAGCCCGTCCAGAGAACGTCCCTCCAGCCAGCGCCCACATAGAGCTCCTGCTGGAGAAACATGGCAACGGAGAGATGGGAGCCAACAGTGAGTCAGCCTGAAAAAAAAAAAAGCAGTGGTTCACATGTAGTTCCAAGAAGAAACTTAGAAAAGATTAAATGGTCACAAAAGAAACTAGAAGGGTACTCAAATGAGCACATACCTCTGCCGTGGCCCACCAGTCCTCTTAAATTCAACCAAACTGCACAAAACTACACACACTCATAAATATCACAAATTTCTTTTCATCAAGATCCAGAAATTATACCCACAAACGTCTGTCAGTCTTAATGTGGAACCGTTAAACTCACCAACTTCACACTTGGCGTGTGTATTCTTGATGGCCCAGGGAAGTGAGGGGTCAAATTTGATGTGTTTTGGACATGCGATAAGTTCAATATTAATAAAATTAAATAAAACAGGCGGCCAGCGCTCTGTAGCTGTCAGTGGAGGCGGGGCATTGTGCCTTCAGACTGTGGAGTTGAAAATGTCAAATTTGACATCCTTGGATAAACTACAGCAAGGTTTTTGTTTTGTTTTCTCACGATGTCAGACTGACAGACATTCACAGGAGTTACTGGTGCTGATCTGAGTCATTTCTGCAACAGCCATAGAATCACTTCCCGTCATCTTTTTTTGCTGCTATGCTTTTGATTGAGCTGAATTACATCTTTTATTTTGAGAAGTTGTGAACTTGGGTCTGATGATTATGTCAGTTTCTCAACAGACTTCGGAAATAGTCGATGTGCAATTTAAAAAATAAAATAAATGAATCATTCAAAATCAAATCAAAGCCACACACATGACCAGTAATAAAGTAAATTCAGTTTCATTTCATGAGAATCCCCTGCACCATAGACTGTTTATAAAAAGCTCTGAACACAACATCCAGCCAGCAAACAATGAAAAGTGACAGTATATTGCAGAACTGTTTGAGTAGAACTCACTAATGACAAGGAATAATTCCGAGGCAACTCCCGAGCATTAACACAGACCAAATGTCCAATCTCACAATGTTAAAGAAAGTGATTAAAATCTTCCTGGATCCACCCCTTTGGCCGGATATGCGCCAAAGTTCTTTAGCGGAATGTTTGTTGAGTAGTTTTTGCTTAATCCTGCTGATGGTCAGGGGTGAAAACATAACCTCCTTGGCAGAAGCCCAACATTCTGCTTTCAACTCTATGCTCTCAATGCATACGGCTCCTAAGAAAACCGATTTTAAATTAGAAAGCCAGAGAAGGAGAAATCCCGCTTTTGTTGAACTGCTCACAACTTCTCGAGGTCATAACCTTGGTTGAAGGTTCTCATCGAGATTCATTTAAAGGTCTTATATAGTTAAATGCTTTTGAAGCAGTGTGAAAAATGCTTAGTGTAATTTGCCCATGATTCATTTTACTTCGACTCTCTAGGCTCTGTGAGAACACAACCTGGTGCTATTTAGAGATGATGACTGCACCTGTGGCACCATGCTGCGACTGAGTTGAAAGCAGCTCCAGCAGCTTCGCTTCTCATGTGCCCTCAGTCTGTTAGATTTCTGTTCTGCTCTCCTCCTGAATCAGATCCCTCGCTGCCTCTTTCTCTGTCATCAGCTGGCTCTTTTTTCTCATGTATTCTTAGCTACTTTTTCTTTCTCCACCCAGTGCAATCATTATTGTTCCACTGCACTTCTTTCCATTTTTCTTCCTCTTTCTGATATGTCAACCATTGTCTCTCTTTCTGTGTACCATAGTTTCCTCTGTCAACATCCATCAGGGAGCCTTCTTTTTTTTTACCCAGCCTTCATAGTCTCTTGTAACTGTGTATACTGTTATGCCTCTCAGGGTTCACTTTAGACTAATGAATGTTTATTGCTGTTCTGCAGAAACGAGAGAGGAGAGCGAGGCAGTCCTTCCTCTTTCTGTGATGCTGGGCACGCTGCACACACAGCTCCATAGAAAATTAATTAGGTAGTATTTCGAGGATTGCTTTGAATCTCTGGCTCAGCTCTTGGGGCACTGCAATAAACTTAACACTAATGATAAAACTGAATGTCCAGTTACATCACCACTAAATGTCAGAGCTTTAATCACAATTTAAGACTCAATTCTCAGTTTTACAGCTTTGACAATCAGTAATAGTGTAAGTGTGCAGTAATGGTGCTATAATGAACCTGTCAGTCTTTACAGCCCTTACATACCCGTGGTCTACTAAAATAGCTCATATGTGTTTGATTAGACTCCAAAATGACACCCCCTCATTCATTACTATTCACTATTTAACAAACACTCGTTATTTTTCAGTGATCAGTATAACTCGCATTTCAGACACAAATCATCATCGCTTGTATCGGTACTGATAGATGTGTTGCACAGTGGTTATTTTTCTCAAATATCAAAACCAAACATTAGTGTTACATGGTATGGACTACATCTGTGTTACACTGTGAGAATTGAAGGGGGCACTCAAATTAAATGAATTAACAGAGATAACCTAGTGCACTTTGCAAGTTCTTGCAAATCATTCATCTTATCACACTTGGCCTGTGTTTTGTAAATTGCCTGCAAAGGTGCAGTGCCTATTCTGGAGCAATTTGGACATGCAATAGGTTCAACATTAATAAATAATTGAATAAACAGGCGACCAGCGCTCTGTAGCAGTCAGTGGGGGTGGGGCAGTGTGCCTTCAGTCTGTGGACAGAGTTTAACAGGTCTTCTTCTACGTCCTCAGATAAACTACAGCAGTGGTCGGCAACTGGGTCAAACCGCAGGTCAAAATCGACACCAGATCATTTTTAAAATTATATTATTTTTATTTCACCATATTGGAGATACTCGTGGGATATAATCTCCTTCAGGGCACCAACATTCATAGAATCACTTCTTCTTTAGCAAGCTTTCTTCAAAGTAAAAGCACAATGTTCATTTTGTTGCTGCAGTGTTTTATATTGAACTGAATTATAGAGCTTACATTTTGAAAGGTGTGAACATGGGTCTGAAGATTGTGTCGGTTGCTTAACAAACGTGTGAAATAAGTGACATGCAATGTATGAAAGAATAGGACAAATTCAGTAAATCATTCAAACTATAAAATCTTCATTGCAGATAAACCAGGTAGGATGAACACAAAGTTTTCTAACTTCACTCTGCACCATAGATTGTTTATTAAAAAGCTCTGCACACAACGTCCAGCACACAAACAATAAAAAGTGACGGTATATGAGGAGGACTAGCTAATGACAAGGAATAATTCTGAAGCAGCTCGAGAGCATTAACACAGGACAAGAGGACAGAACATTCAAAATAGACCGGTTTACATTGGGCATTGTACTAGTCTATTGTACACTGCTAGAATTGGAAGGCCAAATTGAATGAGTTAAAGTAGCCAAAGTGAACAAGGTAGGGTTTGCATTTTCCAAACAAATGTTTCAAAATAAGGTGATAAACATGGGAAATCTAAAAAGAATTATTATATATTTTAAACTTTTGTTACCTATTGCTTTACTGTTTTGGATGGAATTTGTTGTGGAAATTGAATATGTGGACCAATGTAAAGGTGGCCGACACAGTCGGGGTTTAGTGGCCTCTCATATTTTCCAGTAGTTTTGGCCTCATCAGTCAGAATAACTGAAAACACCTGTGTGTGGCTACATAGACTGTAAAGTGGACTTAATGAAAGCTCAGCTCAGGTTACTGGTTGTGGATATTTTACTTTCTTGGTCTATTATTGATAGGTTAACCATCACTAATGTATCCTCATACATACAGTATATTAACTGGGGTGTTTTACACCAGTTCTAGCTTAACAGTCTCGTTACTTGAGCGACATTATGAAAAGTAGGACAGTTACTGACCTCATTTTTATGCTTCCGTGCCAACGACAGTCATGTCTGGAGGCATTGTGTTTTTGGGGTTGTCTCTCATGAACATGATATCTCAGGATACCTTCAGCATCCTGCACAGTATTTCTTCAAATTTGGCACGAACATTTACTGGGACTCGAGAATGAAGTCATTAGAGGTTTGGTTGTCAAAGGTCACGGTGACCTCGGCCGTAACTCGAGAATTCATACACTTTGCATGACAAAATTCAACATGTGTCTCGTAGGGTATAATGATGATGTGTGGACATTTTATGAACAAATTGTCAAAGATCAACCTCATTGTGACATTTTAAATTTATGCAAATACACTTTTCTGGTCTATATTTAACATCATAACTCAGGAACTAAAGGTGGTGACTGTATTCGACCTGTAAAGAGCTATTTACAGGAAAATGTAAAAAGTGAAGGAGCAGTGATTAAATTAATTTGTTGATCTACTTCCTGTCTACTAGATGTTCATATTCATAGAAATACATGTATTCAACAACATTAATAATATAAAGTTCATTATTGATATTTAATCTCTGCTCCCTTCCCCCTCTAGTTGTGGAGATGCTCCAGTCGCTCCACTCCCTGCAGCAGGAGAACCAGCGCCTCCAGGACCAGATCCTCAGCCTGACGGCCAAGAAGGAGCGGCTGCAGCTGCTCAACACAGAGATGGCTGTGCCTTTTCCTGCACACGTTTATTCCGCCCTGGGCGCCTTGCACACTTCAGCCCAGATCAACTTCCTGTCATCCACCCAAGGTGAGGTTATTCATCTCTTCGACCTACTTTCATATCAAAACCTAAGGACACACTGTTTCTATGGTGTCATGTTGTACACTGCCCACCTGCTTTTACTATGCTTTAACATGCTCCTCGGAAGGTCCCATTTCCCAACGCGTGAAGTCATTGTTCCGACTTTAGTGCAGTCATGTGCTTTGAAGTCCAAATGTGGAAAAAACATGGACGCTGTAAAAGTGTTGCACAATGGAACCCATTTATAGTGATCACGTTTGTCCTGGGCCAAAAGGATCACTATAAGGGGTTGATAACTGAAAACCAATTGCGGAGGTTCTGTATGAAAATCCCAGAACTTGAAGGAAAGGTCACATTGCGAACTTGAGTATGCGTGCGCGCCCACGCACACATACACTGACTCTGGTGCTGACTTCTCTCTCTCTCTCTCTCTCTCTCTCTCTCTCTCTCTCTCTCTCTCTCTCTCTCTCTCTCTCTCTCTCTCTCTCTCTCTCTCTCTCTCTCTCTTTCTCTCTCTCTCTCAGACGCACACACCCACACACTGACCAACAGACTCAGCTCACGTCTCTGACCCGCTACAGTTTAAACGTTGATTTGTTGGAAATGACCCAACAATATCAACATCGATCATCACATAATGATCTATCTTTTTTTCAGTGACTCAAATCTTCCTTTATAGCTGCGCGTGCATTCATCAGCCAGTCTCACACGCTCTCTTCCCCGCATTTTTCCAATTACAGCCCACGAACACACAATATGAATGAATTAGTTCCTGTCCTGCTTTCTCCCCACAACAGTCCAACTGCATGCTCCATATTGAAACATCAGTGTATTATTTTCTAGTGATCCCTCTCCATGAGCTCATTAGACTGTCATTGAAATAAATATAGTGATTTATTGACATAAAAACGCTTTTTGTAGGGTGTGTTGTGACAATACAAAACATGGTGGCTTATGTAAAAGTTTGATTTTGTAGTTTTCACCCTGTGTTTGTACCTCTCTCTCCCTTAGACCCTCTTAGCACCAATAAGAGTCCCCTGTCCAAAAGCTGCTTCCTGAATGACACCTCCTTTGTTAACTCATCTGAGGTGAGAAGCCGTAGATCATGTGTTACACATTATACTGACCTGGATCGAACAGTATTAACAAGTGTGTTTCTGCTTCCTAAACCTCTTTGTATCAAGAAATGTGTGCGTTTGACCCTCAATACACAGGATTTCCTAGGGGTCTCAAAAAGTCTAAAATTCAATAATGAGAATTTTTAAAAGTCTTAAATTACATTAAATAGATAAAGAAGTTATGTACTTGATCTTAAATACACATAGGTAGTTCTTGTTATTGTTCTGTTGTGCTTTAAAACATTTTTTAAGACAATGTTTTGCATTGGTCACACTCGGCTTGGCTTTGGGAAAGAGTATGGATACTTACTGCCTGTAGTTTGTGAGATAATGTGGTGCTTTTAGGGTTTTTCTCTTTTAGGTTCCTTCATCTTATCTTCAATTATGGGAGAGTAATTCTGGGACTCCAATATTCCTCCATATCTGTCATACTTGACATAAATCTTGAATTTCATTCGTTAAGGTCTTTAAAGGGTCTCAGAAAGTTTCAATTTAACTTGTTGAAACCTGCAGAAACTCTGCTATAGTGATGAAAATGATAATCAATATTGTCTCTTTCTGCCAGATGTGTACGGACTCTATTTTTTTCACTGTTAACTGATGCAGTAAGGAACTGGATTCACATTAATAGCAAGCTGACACCTGCAATAGCTGACATGGACTTTTCACTTCTTTGTTCCAGGAGCTCCACTCTGGTAGTCCGTCCCGCAGTAGCTCGTCCCTCTCTTTCCAAAGTACTCCTCCTCCTCAGCAGAGTCCGGCCTCCTTCTGCCAGCCGCTGCTGAACGGCCTGAGTCGAGGTCTGAGCGACGGTCTGGGGACCATCAGTCATGCTGGCAGCTCCTCTCTGCCGATGGTGGGTGGGCTGATGGCGTCTCTTGCAGGAAGTATGAACGGTGTGCTAGGAAGCCTGAACGGTGTGATCCAGTCTCCGGTGCAGAACGCCCCACAGCCCACACTCCCTGCTCTGCGCCCCCAACCTCCACCGCTCAACCCACAGGCACTGGCACAGGGCTTCCAGCTCCCCAAGAGTGTGAGCCCGTACGTACCCAGTACTGTCTGACTTTCAGTCAGCTGAAGAACTCCAAAATGAATAGTTTTCTTTTTTTTAAAGGTGTTACAAAATGTTCGACAGCTGACAAAATATTACTTAATAATATTACTAATATTATAATATAATACGGTTGTTCTGTGTGTTAATATACACTCCTCTGCTTTTATAACTATGATATTCACTGCCACTAGATGGCGCACTTGCACCAGCATGTCAGACCAAAACAAATGTTACATCAGCCACACCTCCAGCCACAACTCCCCTCTTCATTAAGGTTCCGAGGAAGTTCCTGCTGCACCCAGTGAAAATGGCCCCTAAACACACAGCAGAATAGTAACCCAGAATAGTTACCCTATATGAATACAAAACCATTTATTTTTTTTAAGCATTTAGAGGAGAGCCAACAGAAAAGCAATCCAGCTAGCTGCTGTGCAGCCTGGTAGAATGGATCTGTTGGGTCTTATTCATAGGTCGGTGCTCCTGTCAGTGTCTGAGCCTCCCAAGAGTCAGACGCTTAAGTGAAGGTGTTTTTTTCTCCTTATTCTGGGGCTGTGCTCACTCTTGCAGCCCTGAGCGCAGCACACTCTCAGCAGGATTGGATGGCGCCAGCTGCTAGTTAGCATTCTATCATCATTATATAGCCTTGTCACGCTGTGTGTCAACTGTATACAAATAAGGTGTAGCTGTGGTGTTTCTGGTTAAACCGCACTGCAGCGGGCAAGTGTCAGGTGTGTCACAGCGGGAAAAGGGAGGGAAATTACCAGGTCCACTAAGATGTTATAAACCTGGGGAGTCTCAATGGTTTCAAAGGGAGCGACTCGCATGCACTAACATGAATGCGTGTCTGGACCAGCTACCAAGACAAAGAACCGGGAAGCTCGGACCACAACACATTGAGTAACACCATTACTTCACTGTATCTTTACACAGAAAACAGATGTTTGCTGCTGTATTCAATATTGTGTGTATCTAAAACCTTTAAAGTGTGGGTATGTTGTTCCTTGTGTTTTCAGAACCTCTCTCCTGTCAGAGCAGCAGAAGCAGCTTCTTCTGGAGCAGCAGCAGCAGCAGCTCCAGCAGTTCCTCGCCTCACAGAACTTCACTCCAGTAATGAACTTCTCTCTGTTACTTTATCTTACTCTCACCTGTATTTTCACACTGGAGTATTTCCATCAGGATGTCTAAAAAGATCTTTTATTGACATGGAGTATTTTTTCTGACGTATGACCGAAATAATAGCTGTGTCCCAATTCAGGGGCCGCCTCCTTCATAGGAAGGGAAGGGAGCCTTTGTGGACCACGTAGAGCTGACCGGCTCCATTACCTCTTTAAAAAGTGGTTAGTCACCGAAGCAAAATGAATCCTGGGATGGGTTGGTCCCGTTTCTCGGGGATGAAAGGACGCATTTGTCGGCCACATTTGGAGGAGCCTTCGAAATGGGACATGAAGTCATGCCGACGTTATACAATCGTTCTTCAAATGCAGCCTCCAAAGAATGCTGCCCTGAATTGATACACAGCTAATGTTATTCCTCTCTTTGTGGCCATAAACTTTATGGGCAAAGTTGGTAGCACACCTACAGGAACTTTTTTGACATCCCATTCTAGATCTAGATAGACATTAGGAGTTGATCCCCCCTTTGCAGCTATAAAAGCTTCCTACAAAGTTGGAAGCAAAGAATTGTCCGAAATGTCTTGGTAAGCTGAAGCATTAACATTTCCCTTCACTGGAACTCTGGGGCCTAGTCCCACCAATGGCAATGGGTCTGAATGAAACACCTGAATTCGATGATTAAGAGGTGTGTCCCAATACTTTTGTCCAGATAGTGTATGTATGTATGTACACATGTTCTCGACTAGTCTCAGCTGTCAATCATGACATTTTACCCTGTTTTTATGGAGCTAAACAGCGTGGTTAATTTCCTGAATAGAGATTTTGATTATCGGCCATAATATTCTAACCATCCAAGGCAGACTTATCACAAGATACGAGATTGTGACACAAGGTTAATTACTCCTGCGGAAGCCATAAGTCTATATGACATAAACTGTGTTTGAAGGAAAAAAAGTTTTATTTGCAATGTCAAGGAGAAGTACTACACTACCCACAATCCTCAGGTGTAATACCGACGTTTTGATTGGTGGAGCTTGCTGTTACCATGGAAATATTTACCACAGTGAAAATCAAGTTGGCTACAATGGGACGGTTCAGCTTTACATTTACCACAGAACAACCATGATTTCTCTTTCTAATATGATGCATTTTTTTTAGAGATGAGGAAAAGAAAAGCCCAAAGGGGAAAATCACTAGAACGAGGTTAAGTTCAACAAGAAATCATTGGAAAAGGATCATTCTAAATGGTTTATGGGATGAAAAGCTCCTTCACTCTTAAAATAATTATGTACACAGTCTTGTACCTTTGACTGTTTTTAATTTTCCAACATTTTTTGGTTTTGAAATCAAATGTTTTATGGTCAAGATTCGTCTCATAGATGGTCAGCCTCCTTCCAGGTTTAAAACTTTTCATAAGGATTTTCTGAAACCGCAATGGATAAAATGAAAGGGAAACGAACCAGAGCTGTGCTAGAAGTGGGCGATCACTGTTTCGCTCAATAGTATTAAATAACTAATTAAAATCAAACTAACAGAAAAAAATTAAACTTTTTAGCTTGGTCCAGGTCCCATCCACTAACATGTAGGTGGCGGCATTTAGGACATATACTGTAGCCAGCCACCAGGCGGCGATCAAGCTGTAATGTCTTCCATCTGTTTATGCAGTCTATGGTTAAATAGGTACAAACAGAAACTCGTATGCAATCGTCCAGTTTCACACGTGTCCTGACTGTAAACTTTCTGCTCCTTCACCAGGAGCAGCAGGTGGTGGTGTGCCAGATGCTGCAGCAGCAGAGACAGAGGGAGCTGCAGCGCCTCACGCTTACAGGAGCACTCACCTCCACCCCAAACTCGCCCATGATCGCCCATTCTCCCAACCTGCTGTCCTCTGCCACAGCCTCACCCCTGCAGGGCGGCCAGGGAGGCGGCCTCTTCGCTCTGCAGGACCACGCACTTCACAAGCCCGGGGTGAGCAGCGCCGCAGGATTTCTCATTGTGGTTGTAAAGGCTGTCATGTTTGGTTTCCAGTTTTTTAAAACCTTGTGTAATTTGGTTTTCAGGGTGGAGGAGAAAAGGGCGGAGATAAGAATGGGTGACGTCTCTCGATAACACAAGAGCCGCTCAAATGAAGATGCCGGGTGTCACACACCCACTTGAAAAACTGAAGTCCACTTTTAGACTTTTGAACATCTTTTCCTCTCCGTCATCTTTATCTTAAACCCTCTTTTATGAATGTATAACAGGATGGACTAAAATTTCAAGGTGAAGTTTTTCGTGTTTTGAAAGTCTTTATATCAGAGGTTCTTTTCATAGATTTTTTTGTGTAGGCAGCTTTCAGAGAGCATGAATTCCGTGGTCTCTTCTTAAATTGCACTATTTTGTTAGTTAGACCAATGGGGCTGCTGACGAAGGCAGAGCCAGACTTCCTGCTCGTCCCTGCAGGTACTGTGTGGGCTTTTTTTTCCTGACTTCTCAAGCACTGACCGTTCATGAATTCCCTCCATTCAGTCAGTGAGAATCACAGCTCTGCCCCTTGTTGCAACCTCACCTGTCTTCCTTGATATGTCTTCCTGTTGTCTTCACCCCACCTAGATTTCATGCAGATCTTATATGTCGCAGCCTCTCACAGGCTCTTATCGTGTAAAGCATGAATATACTGTCACTTTTCAATGTGTGGTCGGTGGCGTTTCAACATGAAGCTAGTTATTACCTCAAACGTTTTTGCCACCTACTTTCCATTGTTGACATTTTGTGCTGACTCTTTACTGCAATAGTCATATTTAATGGATATAAATGCCCACCAAAAAATCCTGGTGTTAGCTCAAAGGTATTAAGTCATGTAACTGTAAAAATGGCACGCAACCCTCTCATCCAAAATGGCGCCATAGAGCCACCAGGTTTTATTCTAAACAACCACAAGAGTTTCTAAAGCCTTTTATATCCTCCCAGTTGCTGTCGAGATTAAGCAGATGAAACCAAACATTTGGAAATTGTGAGAAAAAAGAAATGAATAGTTTTTCCTAAAGAAGTGTGCACTTTGCATGTTAGTAGTTAACAGAGCAAATTAGCCATCAACACAGAAACTTTATAAAGGATGCTTGGTACTAACTAGGCCATTAGGTTTTTGATTTGTAAGAGTATTTTGCACTCTATCCTCAAGTGTCAGCTTTTTATGTTACTTCCATACATAGATCCTTTTCATGTCCGACGACTAGTTGTTCTTTTAGCAATACTGGATAGATAATGAATGCCTTAATGATACTAGATTTACAGAGAGAACCACGAGCCCAGAGGCTCACTCTCCTGGTGTTTTCCTTTGATAGTGTTTTATATCTGGGGTTCACGGAGGGGGACATTACTGAAGTGAACTCACTCTTCCTAAACTCATTTATACTTTTTGATAGCTGACTGATGATTTCAACAGTTGTGAATAACCGTATAGTGATAACTGAAGTGTCAAATCATTTTCTATTGTAATTTTTGTGTCAAGATGCAATGATCTTTAGTTGTTTGTGCTTCAGAGAACTGAGAAGGACATATTGGAAAAACAGTGCGCAGTGGTGTCATAGGAAGACGACCAAGACGTAAAAGTTAAAGTGTAACAGACAGTGGATTGCCAATGCTGCTGCTGTTGGCCTTCACTTCAGGGCTGTTTGAGCCCATCTAGATGTAAGCCAGTGTAGAGACTCCAGCCCCTTTTACTCAGCCTGTTGCACCTTGTATTCAACTTTCCAGTTCTGTATGAAATGAACGAACATGGAATGGGGTTTGCTTTTCTGTCGAGCCTGATTTGGGAACGTGGGCATGTTATCTAAAACCACACATGTGGTCGGTTAAGTGTAAACAAGCAAGGTCGACATAACAATGGGTCGTCTTAATGGCAATATAGGGGGAATGTCTGTGTAAAAGGGGCTTATGATAAACAACTTCTTCTCCTCCACTTCATCATGTGACGACTGTTTGCATCCGTTTTCTCTCACATTCATCTCTTACCCTCAAAGTAAGGGATTGTTTTATCAGGTTTTTTTCCCTGTGTTCTTTAACAATATCTTCTTGGCCTTTTAAATATTTTGTCACTTTTTTTCCTCGAACATGATCTCCCATACATGTGATACGTTGAGTGATAGTTTGTTTTGTTAGCAGCTAATGTAGACGTCAGAAGGAACTTAAAGCAGCTCACTAGTCGCTGATAAATACTGTAGCAATGCCAGAGGGAGAACGTTGATTCTGTTGATAAAGACATGAGCCGACGTGTTGACATGACTCCGAGTGGGAGGTCTGCGTTTCGCCCACCATGTCCTTACGAGTCGACTCTCACACACCATGTCCAGGAGGTGGACTGAGGAGTGGTGCGAAGGATTTCTGAGGCAGTTTCTTTCTCATGTTGCACTGGGGCACTTTGGGCCCAATTGTAAATCGTTTTTTTTAAGTACCTTTTCAATTTTGTTGGAATATGAGTTGTATACTTCAATGTTTGTGTAAAAACACATTCATTCTTTTAAGCTTTGAAGTTTGAGTAAGCAAGATAATCCTTGTTCTGAATGTCGTACTGTGTATCTTTTATGTATTACAACATTTAAGCACCTGGCTCTGAATGAGGTTTGATGGAGAGCAAGTTACCTATTGGGAAATGAGTTGCATGAAATGCAGTGATGTCTCTCAAATGTATGGCTAAATACCAAGTAATAACTATGCATAATTTGAAATGCATTGTTCCCTGAAGAAGAAAAAAGAAGAAATTTAATGAAATGAGCACTGAAGTTTAAAAAGGACATGCACGTTGTCATTGTACAGTGTATTTGAGAGAATTGATCAAAATGAATTTGACAATATTGAGATTAAAAGCCCTGTAAAGTATTTTGATATTTTTGTGTGTAAAATTAAAAAAGGATTTTAAGACGACTTTTTGTCAATAAATGTATTTTACTGAGTTGTTTTACATGTTCTCTTGGGTGTTGAATAATTTAGCAGTGAATAGTCTGTGTGCCTGACATTGTGATGGAATTCAACACTTTTTTCTTTGAAAGTAATTGTCAAAATAAGTTGTGATCTGACCTGAATGACACAGTTTTACTTGTTTTAATGAAGATAATATTACTTTAAAGGACTTGGGTGAAAGGAATCTATATGCAAAAATGTAATTTAAATAATCCTATTGATGTTTTCACTAGTGTGTTTCATTTAAACTGTACAAATTGTTGTTCTTTTTACCATAGAATGCGCCCTTTATATTTAAATACTTTATATTTACATCGGGAGCGGGTCCTCTGGACAAACAGCACCTTTTGGTTTTTAAGACAACTGAAGGTTTACACAGGTTCTCTTATGTTTAGATGGGAAGGGTGAGGTGAGGGGTATTCAGCTGCAACATGCAACTTCACCACTAGATGTCACTAAATCTTTCACACTGAACCTTTAACACAGTAACGATATTAGTCCCATAATTTCTGTTCTACAGAGAGCTATTTCATTCTGCAGAGTGAAAGTGTTTCTGCAGATCAATGTGAGATCACGGTGGAGTTTACAGTTGACCTTTTTTGATGTACAGTGTCATCACTGTATTGTATCCTATTTCCTATGTTTGTTTGACAATAAGTGTAGTGATTCTTTAGTTACAGCCAAAAGCCTGTTTTATGATGTCGCAATGAACCTGACCTTTGACCTTTAACCACCTAAATCTAATCAGTTCCTCTTTGAGTCGAAGTGAATGTTTGTGCCAAAGGACGCACAGATGGAAAACCCTGCTTCTTCTGGTCATGGCTGCAGCTGGAGCATAAAGATCTTCTCGCACCATATAAAATAGAACAGATCCATTAAATTTAAATAAGTTAATCTGTTAGGAACTTCATTTGTGTAAAGGTATCAGTGCAACATTCAGCATACAGCCCACCACATACAAAGTCCAGAGAGCAATGTGCAGCTTATAACTAGTATATACCAAGTCATTCAGAAATAGTGTTCAAATGAAAAGATTGAGCGCTGATGGATGTGTTGGATGTAAACATAGAGGTTGGCATGACTCAGTGAATGTGAATGATGTGGCTGTATCTGTAATGTGTGTGTGTGTGTGTGGTGTCAGAGGTTATTAGTGTTTTATTCTAGCTGTTCGTTCTTATGATTTTGTCAAGTGGGCTGTTGTGATGGTGGATGTTACAGATGGACCTGGACCAAGCTGTTATGTTAAAGGATTTGACAGCTTCAATAAAACATTTGTTTCAGATTTCAGTTGTTAAGCAACATAACAAAAAAAAGGTTCATGTGACTCAAAAGGTTAGTTTTGACAAATATTTTTGTAGGTAATCACAAATCCATTTCATAGTAACTAATAAATATATGATGTGATAAAAAAATCACTTTAGAAATGAAGGAGTAGGCGGTGGACGAAGAAGGAAAAAAGAAAAGGAGGAAGAAGGAAATCAAAACAATTACCTTGTTTGACTGGATGCAGCCACAACAACACATTCCACTGTACATTGTACCATGTATAATTGTATACGTGACAAATAAAGCTACATTATTTACTTAAAACAACAATACTGGACAGGCGGGGCATGTGTAGCCGAGGCAATCTGCAAAGTTCAGCTCTCTTTGATGACACATGGCATAATAAGTAACCCTAACCTCCACAAGTCACTACATTGTGTGCAGAGCCAGTCTGCAGTCTGTCTCTGTGAGCAAGGTAGATTGACAATTTGACTTCTCCTATGAAAAAGTTGACCTGTTGAAACTTTGACTGAAGAAGAGGAGGTGTGGTAGAAGGTGGGGGCGCGGCTTCAGCACGCAGAGCTGTTTACATTGAGCAGCCAATCAGCGGCGGGCTGCGGAGAGGCCATGTTGGGTCGCTTCCTGTAAGTTTAGTGAAGGAGCCGCAGTAAGACTCGACGACAGGAGAAGAAGTGACGATCAGACTCTGAGACTCAGGATGAACATGAGCAGGCTGGTGCTGCAGAGAGGATTCAGACCTCTGCTGCCCGGCTCCTCCTCCACGGTGAGACCTGCCTTCATCCGGGGTTTCTATCTCCTGCGAGTGTTCAACACTCCTGAGTCATGACTGCAAGTCTGTGAGCGGGTGCTTTCCTCTTCTGTTCACTTTTCTCTTCTGTACAAAGAATGAAAGAACGTGTAGCGCACCTTCCTACTCCTCCTCCTCCTCACCTTCCTCCTCCTCTTCCTCCTCACCTTCCTACTCCTCCTCCTCACCTTCCTCCTCCTCTTCCTCACCTTCCTCCCTTCCTCCTCCTCCTCACCTTCCTCCTCCTCTTCCTCACCTTCCTCTTCCTCCTCCTCCTCACCTTCCTCCTCCTCACATTCCTCCGCTCACCTTGACACGCCTGTGTTTTGCCAACAAACCTGCAGAGATTAGAAGCAGAAATAGTTATGAAAACCTGCTGTTGAGTTATTTGTATCATTGAACAAGCAGCTGTTGATTTATATTTATTACTTATCTATGTTTTTCCAGTTTTATTTTACTGTCCATGAGCTGTACATTCTGATCATTGACTGCAATTAAACATGGACGACATGACTGTTCCCACAAAGTGTGTTGATCACCACCTGGTGGCTGGCTGCAGTATAGGTCATAAACCCGGCCATCTCCATGTTACTGGATGGGACATGGACGAATCTAAAAAGTCATGTGTGTGTGTGTGTGTTTATAAATGTTAATTTTGCCACTAAGTTTACTTTAAATCAGTTATTTGATGCTATAAAAATGGGGTGTAACATCATGATTGACAGCTGAGCCTGACTCCCGATTGGTCAACAATGGGTATCGATGGGACCTCGCTACGCAGACTCTGACTGCAAATGGGCAAGAAGGCAGCGTTTGTGTCTGGGACACTTAATCTTCATTTCTGGATAGTGGGGGGAAGTGGAAATGTGTTATCAATCTTTAGATACAGTGAATGATTCTGATATTTAAGAGAGAAGAAAGTCAGTCCCAGTTTATTCCTGATAAGGTTTATGTCCTCTCACTGTCCCTGTGCTGTGGGTCCCATGTTGTCTCAGGTGCAGAGCTGCCTGCTCTCCACACAGCCGGTCCCTGCAGCCCGGCTGCCCTACAGAGTGAAGGTGTCTGCTGGGAAACGCTACGCCTGGTGTGCCTGTGGACACAGTAAGAAACAGGTGAGGACATCACACATCATGGGGGGGTTCAGGTGTCAGACACACCTGGAGCTGAGTGCCAGTCATGGCTCATTTACCACTCTGTGTCCAGTTTACTTTAAGACCAGTTTGAAAGCTGTTGAGAGACAATTTGCTTGTGGAGACTTGAACTTCTTCCTTTAAGCATGCAAATACTGAAAGCTGAGGCCTTTCCTTAGGGTTATTGAAAGTGTTCCATACAGTTGAAGTCAGAATAATAGAATAGTAGGTTGTGTGCAGAGAACCAACCTGGATTCATTTAAAACATTAAAAAACATATGTAAATATTAACATCACAATATGAAACTTTGACGTCATGACTCAAAAATGCTGCAGGTTAATGTAACACACAGATCAGTCCTGTCAGACAACAGAACAATGAATATACTACAGGCAAACTGTGGCCATCATCTAACAGTTTAATGGAGATTATATACATATGACTAAGAAGTGGTGGAGGCAGATATCCTCCCACACTGAGTCTGCTTCTGTTTTTCTCTCTGCTCAGTGTGGGAACTTCTCTATAATATTGTGTCGACCTTAAAGTGCCTTGAGATAATTTACGTTGTGATTTTGCGCCATACAAATAAAACCGAACTGAAAAACGTCCAGTACTTCACCATAATATGTGTTTATACTTCAATTATACAGGCCTGATCAATAAGTAAGTAGCAATACATTACAAAACAAATCTTGTATATTACAGACTAACTGAACACACAGCACCTGCTATATGCACTTTGGTCACATGATATTTTTATGACTAGACGACCTGAGAAGAACCAGCAGACTGTGTGTTGTCAGACTGACGTGTAGCTTGTGTTGTAGGTTTCTTTAGGCCTCAGCATATTTCCATGATCATCTTGGAGAAGTTCTGTGTTTTTATTAGCGCCGCCCACACACATTACTGTCAATAATCAACATATTTCAAAGAATCTTCATTTACAACTCATTAACTTCCAAATAGGAGTGACCAAAAATGTGTGTGTACAAATATCTCTGTGAGGTCTAGTTTGAGCCCTCTATATAGTTTGAGCTGTATATCAAGAATGATTTGACTGAAAGTGTGATGATGCTGTATACGGCGTTACCGACTGTACGTCACCTAATGAATGTGATGACGTCTGATAATTGATCCCAGATACATAAAGCTCCTTGTTAACACTAGTTGTCTGTAGGAATCCCCTTTAAATCTCTTTGTTGTCTAGAGAATTACTCAATATAACCAATTATTAAAAAAAACTACAAGTGTGATATAATAATATGACATTAAAGGAGATGTAGCTCAGCTCAGACAGTGTGTGATCCCAATTTAACCCTGGGTGTTAGGATGGGATCACCTTTGCTGCTGATGATGATGAGATGGGTGTATAGTGTTTTACAAAGTTCAGATCTCCCTATGAAATAATATGCAGATAGTTATGAACTCTGTGTATTTTCTCTCTCTCTCTCTCTCTCTCTCTCTCTCTCTCTCTCTCTCTCTCTCTGTCGTCAGCCTTTCTGTGATGGAGCTCACAAGACGGCCGCACCCAGCATCTCTCCTCTACGTTTCACCCCTGACAAAGACAGGACGCTCACGCTTTGTGCCTGTAAGCAAACTAAAAACGCACCATACTGCGATGGCTCACACATCAAGGTCATCTTCCAGGATCTGGTGAAGTGGGTGAAAGGTGTGTTTAAATGATGTGACAGTAAGATATTAAACTGATATTGGAGCAGCTTTGGCTCATGGGTTAGCGCGGCCGTCCTCTAACAAGAAGTTCGGCGGTTCGATCCCAGTGTCCTTGGGCAAGATGTAAAACTTTACTGTAAAGCGCTTTGAGTGGTCGTCCGAACTAGACAAGCACTATATAAATAAAGACCATTTACCTCCACTGATTTATCATCTTCTGAAATTGCGTTTTTATTACATATTTTGTTTATTATTATACAAATGTACACTATATGTATATAAAACTGTTGGTGTGTCCGTGACAACGCTGTTGATGCTGAAGCAGTGACCGTCACCTTGAATAGGAACACTGATGTCATCAGTCCCACCAGCCTCCTCACATTATCATTTTATAAAGACCTGACACTTTCCTTGTATCCATGTTTCCAAAATATATTAAAGGAATATTTAAAAAAAATTGTCATAATTTTTTAATCTATTTTGAATCAGCCGTGTACTCTGATTTCTAGTTGATTTTTAGTTTCTTTAAATTGATTCCAAATATTTTTTGTAAAATAATATACTGATATATGCCCTTGTATATAATGCTAGGGAATATAGTGACAGTCTGATCTGTTGGTCTATCTATTTGTCTGTAACTATTTAGTTTAGTTACGTTAATCAGGAAGTGAACCGGAGCCTTTTGATAGTATTATTGAAATGTATTTTCTGTATTTCCATGACGATGAGCATGACCAAGTTAACAGTCGGCTCTCGACTCTGAATGTTTCAAGCAACAGAAATACTCCACACTGTGATGGAAGTTTTCTGGAAGCTGGTGAAAGGAGAACTCAGGCAGCAGCTGATGTCTTAGGCAGAAGGTTTTAATGTAGACTTGATGCATCAAGGAGACCAGAAGTTGGAACAATATACAAACGCTAACAGAGTAACTTGAGCAATTGTCACCCCCAAGTCTGAAGATGTCTCCCACAGCTTCCCAGTATATCTCCCTCTACTTGTATCACCCATTCTAACAGCACATCCATGAAAGGCTAGAATTGCTGTCACTCTCTATGTTACATGTAGGTGTTCGCATCCTATTGGATAGTTAAGTCTAAATATGCATTCCTACATCACGGTGTGTCCTTACATCTTGCCACTGGTGAAATATGTAAAAGAGTTAAAGTTGGGGCCTCTCTGTCTGGAGCATCTGAGTTAGATATGAAAGTCAATGAGCGTAGACACAATGTACTGTTGGTTGGTCCTTTATCTATAACCTGACCTTGGGTACTGCTTGGAGAGAGAAGGGAGTATCTGTGGAACTAGACCGGCTCTATTCTCCTTTACAGATATAGTGTAATATACATTATATCCATAATATACAGTGGCATAAACAGTAATGTGTGAGGATGGTCAAAAATTCCTCAACACACACAATGTTCTGTTTAGATATGAATGGTTAAAATCATGTAGGGCTTTTATTGAATCATTCATTTTTTCAGTTACTTTTTTTTTCCCAATGCACAAAACATAACGACTATGTAGACATTCAGCCATGAAGCGACAATACAATACAATTTTACAAAGCAAGATCAAATAAAATAGAATATATGTCAAATAACTTCAACACAAACAACTTTAATTCATTACAATTAAAGAATAAATAAATTAAACGTCCTATAACAAATTGTAACTTATTGTTTATAATGAGGTTCGATGTCTCCACATACAAATCAAATTCAATCACAGAGGACTTAGAAAACATTGTTTCATGAAGGTGACATTTACCAATTCTCAGTATAAGTTGAATCTTATTTATTTCTTCATTTCATCTTTCAGTCACTCCCAACTCGTGGAGCGACACCCGCCTCCTGATTGGCTCAGCGGCTGACATGTGACACAGGAAGTGGATTTCACTGATCGCTTCGGTCGCAGCTGTCAGACTGTGACGTGTTTGTGTGTAATTGTTTGTTGTGTTATTGTTGTGTGTGTGTTTGACTGAGCTCTTACTCTCTACACAGCTCAGACTGGTGCCGTCGCTCACTGAGCGTGGTTCATTGTCTGTGTGTGTCTGTGAGCAGCAGCAGTGTCAGTGTTGGAGTTCCATCTGTGAGCGGAGACATCATGAACTCCCTGGTGACGAAGTTAGATCACATGTGGATCAGCTTCACCTTCAGACAACCTCGGCTCCCAGCTACAGCAGCGCCCAAGGTAAATATAGTCCCAGTGCTACGCTGTAAACAAGGTGCTGTTCGGCTGATGACCCGCTGTCTGTGAAATCACTGCGCAGTCACTCACTGCTAAATACAACAACAAAACTGAAGAGACTGCTTATGTACACTGCTCCACATTACATGCATGCTTTCTACTCAGTACTTTCATCACCTTGTACTTAGAATATCTGTATTGTCAATATCTCCATTAGCACATACTTCTTTACAGTGACAGCTTTGTAGTACTACTGGTGGAGAGACTGTCACCTCACTGCAGTGAACTTATTCTTGCCCCTTTTTTGACCTTTGGTTATTGTTATGGTCTTGTGTTGGACTGTTTTGTATGATACTGGATGCCTACATTTCCCTTGGGATCTATCTATCTATCTATCTATCTATCTATCTATCTATCTATCTATCTATCTATCTATCTATCCTTCTATCTATCTATCTATCTATCTATCTATCCTTCTATCTATCTATCTATCTATCTTATCTATCTATCCTTCTATCTATCTATCTATCTATCTATCTGTCTATCACTATACTGACAGTATGTAAAGGAACTGTGGATAGTTGGGCCACCTGCTAGTGGCGGATCTAGGATTTTTCTAAATCAGGGGCCATTAAGGGGCCACAATTTACACAGAGGGGCCAATGATGTGTCCAACATCCATCACAATTCCTGATTCAGTAAGGTGCACATTTGAGTCATTCCTTGTTCACTGCTACCTCTATAGCTTTGAGCAAAGACACACATTATTAAATATATTTTGAAAATTACTCTTTGTTCAAGCACATTGTTTTTTTCTTAAAAAAAAAAAATTAGAATATAATTGTTATATGTATTGTTAGTAAGTGACTATTGACAGGACAGGGGCACTCTAGGGGCCAATCATATTTCAGCTTTAGCCAGTATCCCCTGGCCCCGCCCTTGGGTCCGCCCCTGCCACACATGTGCAAATGTGAAACAAATATCGCAGGTCAAGCTCAAGTTCACCAAAGTTGAACTCCATAGCCATGCTGCAGTTTGCCTCGCCACAGGCAGCCAATGTTTTCTTCGCCCCCTCGCCCACACAGATCGGGTGTTGATTGTGTATTTGTGAATGGGCCCTAACACTTCACACACGTTTCCGATCAACACCTGATGAGACCTCTCCTATAGACTGTTGTTGCACAGTAACTCAGCAGCTTTGATGGACCTTTTACATCAGAGACATGTTGACCTGTCTCAGGCCGTTTTCAGACATGACCTGCGGAGGATCTCAGGAGAATTGGGTCCGACCTTTCTCCGTAGTTTGTCTTTCACACACACGGCACAATGGCAACAAATCCTCCACAGGATTCAGACAAGGGGGGTGCAGCAGACAGGATGTAATGTATGAATTCTGCCGCAGAGACCACGTGATTTTGTTTACAGTACATCGACACCGCGTCGCTCTTATCACCACCTGAAGATCTGACACTGAAGATTATTAAATTTATAGTAGGTAAACTTAGGTGGTAGTAATGACACTGATGAAGGTTCTGTTGGGTTCAGGTATAGAGCTTTAACTGATGTGAACACCTGTGTTTATTTACTGTTTCCTGTCAAAATGGCTGCTCTGTGGAAAAAAAGGTCCATTACTTATATTAATAAACACCTGTGTTTTTCTGAATGTGCTTTGTCAAAATGCGTCTCATTAAAAAAAAAGAAGGCCTGTCTACTAAAGGCGTGGAGTTTGGTGTGCACTGAATCTCCATTGAGGTTCAAACCATTTTGACTTAAAAAAAATAGCAGGTCTGATAAGATGATATGTTTCCCACCAGCTGATTGGCTCCATCCGGCCTTTATTTGAAATACAGCTTGCTCTAGTATATTAGATTTAGCTCAGGGCTAGGCTGTTAGCTGGAGTAACTTCATGAACATAGAGACATTATTTACAGCAGACACTTGTCAGGGCAGAAATAGCACAGGGGAAACATGGTAAATGGTCTGCATTGATATAGCACTTTTCTTGTCCTGATGACCACTCAAACTTCTTAACAGTACAGTTTTACATTCACACACACATTCATACAGTGCATCTATGTGCAGCACTTTCTCTATGAGAAGGGGCAATTTGGGGTTCGGTATCTTGCCGGACTAGGGAAGACTGGGATCAACCACTGACCTCCTGGTTAGAGGACGACCGCTCTAACCTCTGAGCCACAGCTTGAACAGTGGCTCCGTCCCATCAGTTGCCCTAACGAGCCAGCATTCACAATATCAGGACCGTGGTTCTACTGTAGATCACTTTAATGGAAGGCAGCCACCAAAGAGGCCATGTTTTCACCCCTGTCCGTTTGTTTGTTGGCTGGTTTGTATGCAAGATCATGCAACAACTACATGACACATTACCGTGAAACTTGGTGGATGGATGCAGTATTGGTCAGGAAAGAACCCATTACATTTTAGTGTGGATCCGGATCAGTGGGAAAATCCAGTATTTTCTTTAATTTACTTTAACATTGCGAGATTGGGGCGCTTTTCAGCATTTGAAATGGATATTGATGAAAAAATTCAGGCTTTAGGTAAGTGATATTTATAAGTGTGTGAAATGTGGTGCAAATCAAAATTCGGATCTAGTGAGTTTGATTGTGGTTTCATAAGGGGACTGTGTGACCTTGGTGGGGGTATGCATTTTTCCTGCTGTGACCTTAAAATGTCTGTGGTGGAAAAAGGTCTGAGAATCATAAAGATGCAAGTTGTGCCACCTGAACTGAACCTGAACTTACCAGTGAGTCAGGGAGATGTCAGTTAGACGAGGCACTTGTGAAAGCATGCAGGGCTTCAAACTCTATCATATTTAAACTTTGACCATTGCTCGAAGACCGAGGTTAATACTTATTAACTTTTATTTTAGCAAGCTTTCAAAGAATGTTGTACTATTTTAATCCCGAAGTGTTGCAACACATATCAGAAGAAACTGAGAACACTGTTGAAATGTCCACAGGTGCAGCTCTCCACCCTCCCTCCGGATCCTGTCATCCCCTCTAAGAAGCCTTTCAAAGTGGAGCTGGTTGGTGGAAAGCGTTACTCCTGGTGCACCTGTGGGCAAAGTAGGAAACAGGTAAAATGTCTTTATTTCTATCTAAATCACTCACAAGTTAAATAAAATCCTATGTGTTGTTTGATCACACCTTTATATTCCAGCCTTTCTGTGATGGAGCCCATAAACTGAAAGCCCCGGGCCTGTTCCCGCTACGTTTTGTTCCAGAGAAGGACACCTCTGCTTGGTTGTGCGGCTGCAAATACACCAACAACCCACCGTACTGCGATGGCACGCACAAGCAGGACTTCATTGTATCTGCAACACCACACGAGCAAAGTGACTCGTAAACCAGCAGGATCATTGCCAAATGATTTTTGGTTTTGGTTATAAACCTCATCCTGGTCAAGGAGCATTTACTTTAAACATTTTTTGCACATCAGTACGGTCCTTGAACACAGCTCACATGACATGATCTGCCATGTTGGGTGTCTGAATATTGTCAGTATTGCAAGCACTACATGGGATGTATTCTGGGAAAGATTTGTAAACAGATCTAGGGAATGGTGTTCCTGAAGAAAAGTGTCAGTGTCACTGAAACACTGAAATATGTGAATGAAGCAATTTATGAATTCATCCTATAGAGACAAAGGCAGGGTGTAACTCTGTTTTCTCTTTTATCTGTTGGGATATGTGTTCATATGCTTTTCTTCATTGAAATGCACTGCATAAACACTGAACTGTCAGATTGTCCTACCAGTAAATAAGTTACTACTGTATCAACCAATAAATACATCTTTATAATCGTCAGTTTTTACCGACACTGTTAGATGGAGGCTGATTCCACCCTTGTACGTTTGAGCTGGGTGTTGGAATGATGTGTAGTGAGCGCTCTGTCATTTAAAAGATTAATACACCTCATATTAATATCAAGATTTAAAGAATTCACTATATCTGGTTACATTTCATGTTTCTTCATGTTTGCTGTCAGATGCTTTGACACCTGTTGTCTGGATCATTTCACACAGAGCCCCTAAAGACTCAGTAACCTTCACTACACAGATTGCGAGAGATACGGCGTCGTGTATCAAAGCACAGTAATGAGACTGTGAAATTTCGGACTTTCGTCCCTAGATATATTGAATGTATAAATGTAAAAGTGAAATGTAACTTATTTAACTTGCATAGTTGTGTTCTAATCTGTAAAAAAAGTTGCTTACTCAGTTTTTGTACAGCACACACAAGCTACTGAGTTAATCAGGGAATCAAACAGGACAGTCGGCTCAGAAAAACCTAGTAAGTAAACATTTTATTGACCTAAAACATGCACATATGGCTGATAAAAAAAGTATCAGTTTGTTGAAAAGAAACAAAGGGAATGTTGAAAACGATGGAACTACGACATACATGGCCAAATATTCAAATCCCTTTTGAGTTCTTCGAGTGCCATGAGAGAGGGAACATGGTCTTCTGACAGACGTTATCAGCTTGAAAGCATGGTAGTGCTTGGAAATGTGTACATATAAATGCTTCTCCTGCTGGAAAATACTGGTTTGGATTGTGTGATCTGACCTTAACAAAGTGCATTGACAGTTTTATGTCATGGGTGTGTTACCTGATGAGCTTTTACTGGACATTTATACAGCAGTTATCAACATGACTGTTCAAAGGCAAGGATCAGCTTCTTTTTTACTTTACATCCAACTGGAGCAGTGATGTGCACTTGGATGCCTTCCAGCATTTTGTCGCACGTTTTTTTCTGGAAGCCAAACCAAAGTTGAAAGAACAATGGAAATGAATCAGACCCACAGCATATACAATACAAAACGATTACAATATCTTGTATAAAAGATAAGTTTATACATATGTATGCACACATGCTCACATTTGATACATACTGTACAGTTTGTATGTGTGCACTGTTCTAGTCTAACACACATAAACACACGCACACACACACGCACACACACACATACATACATACAAGTGTCTATTTGGCTGCACTCTCAGTCTTTGCTGTTGAAAGGTGATAACAGTAATCTGGCCCCCATTTGTCCAGAAGGAGAACTCAAGCTCCTCCTTTTGCTCTGAAGAAAAAAAGAAGGGAGCAATTCAAACACTGTCCTCCCTGCTGCCCCGTACACGCGTTAGGTCGCCGGGGGCAAACCACTTTTGTCGCCACCCCTCGCCTCCTCTTTGCCAGCTCCGGAGCTTGTGCCATTGACAGTCACCTTGCGAGCGCTGGCGCCCTGTTTGGATGCGACAGTGTGTCGCTGAGTGTTGTTGGGCACAGAGGTACCGTTGGAGCTTTGGATGGCAGGAGAGGGGTTGTGGGAGGCGGGGCTGGACTGCGAGGAGGCTCGGGGCAGCGGGGCTGCGGTGGGACTGTGGACCTTGTCACTCTGGGAGTCGCTCTCGGACGTCGGACTGGTGTTGACGCCGTCAGAGTGGCCCTGAGCGGCAGACTGGGACGGCCTCCTGCGCTTCCGGTTGGGTTTGACCAGATACTGCAAGGGGATGGGTCCAGTCTGCAGAGGAGCACAGACCATCATTACATTACATTACATTTTAAAATGTGCAAAAATGTACAGTTGATTACTTTAAATCAATTGTTAAATACTAAAGCTGGCAACAACTTATTGATTATTAATATATTGATTGATCGTTTTAACAAGTACTGCCTGTGAAGTCAAAGACTGATGCATGTATATCTCATGTCTATTGTGTCATACAGCTGCATTGTTGTCGAGCTATTAAAAAACGTATGGATGAGCCTCACTGTTGCACTGGGTGACAACATGCATCATACATTGAACACACAGTTACACACTTTGTTTGACACAGTCTCACTCACACCATCCTGCTGCAAGAAACACAAGCACCAAATGTGTATTCATCCACTGCCGAAAACAGTCCACCACTATTCACCCCTTGTTTGAGTAAGGTTTGCAAACAACAGCAGCGCCTTGCTGTTATGCCTCAAGTTGTTTATCTAGAAGTAAATACCAGGAAATAAAAGCTAAAATTGTGAACTCTTGTCCCATGATCATCTTTTGATATTAAACCCAAATGTCTGTATTCAACAAAAATGAATTGGCCTTGCCTTTCCCATTCTTACATGGTAAAGTAGACACAATTTTTAACATGTATGTAACAGCCAGCAACTGTTGTCCATGTAAAACTAAAGGAGTAATGGCGTTCTGAGCACAGAATTCCTCCTGTCTATGTGTGTGTATTGTATTAGTACAGCTGTTACAAGCTCGCTTTCTTGTTAATGCATGTGCATGTTAGTTCATGTGAGTGAGCCAGCCCTCAACATGTTTAAAAAGCAAGATGGCAGAGTCCAGTTCAGCTTTTAGGAAAAGTGGTAAAAGGTCTGTATTTATATAGAGCTTCTCTAGTCCTGATGATCACTCACAGCTCTTTACAGTTCAGTTTTGCCATTCACCCCTTCACACACACATTTATACGAGTGCATCTTTATTGCCCAAGGACACTTCGGCATGCAGTATAGGGGACACGGGTATTGAACCATCGGGAGATGGGGAGACTGGGATCACACCAACAACACTCTGGTTGAGGGATGACCCGCTGTACCTCCTAAGCCACATCGACCTTCCAGAATTTCATCCACTGAACAAACCACGTTCCTCAGCTGAAAAGGCAGAGGAACAACAAAGGACAAAAACCCCACCAACATCTAGCTATTGTCTTCAGTGTGAAAAGGTGCTATCATCTTTATTGCAGAATTAAATGGCATTGCAGTTGTCTTCCACCGCGGCACAATTAAACCAAAAACACTGCAGTTCCACCTTTTTATTTGATTTTACACAGCCTGTGGGCTACACACAGTATGGCAAGGCTATGCCATCGATAACAGCCATGCTGTCTAGCTGCTAGCCGCCATGCAGATCTGCTGCAAAAGTGAGCGCAGCCCTGAAATAAGACGCTGCAGGAACACCAACCTGCGAATGAGATGTGACTGATCCATTTTACCAATAAGCAGAGCAGCTAACTGGACTGTTTTCTGTCAGCTCTACTGTCCTCAGGGGAACTTTACTGACATGTGCTTCTGGTTGTGTGTTTAGGAGCTGCTTTCACTGGCCCAACATGTAGCTGAGGGGAGAGATGTGGCAGGGGAGGCATTTGTTTTGGGCTGATATTGCTGGTGTTAGGGCGACATCTAGAGGCAAAATATATTGTGTATACAACCTCAACTCTTTTTCACTGTCACTTAAGCTACAATGTGATTTATACACGCAACTAGAATATGAAACTAGAAATTAAAAACAGCAGAAAACACTGTATTACACTAGTCTGAAACACTGATCATTACAATCATCATCTCCCTCGCTCTCTCTCAGACACACACACACTCAGCTGACCTCTGACCAGATACAGTTTTAACGTTGATTCAATATCAACGCTGATAACCACATTATAATCGATATTTCTTTATAGCTCTGAGTGCATTAATCAGCCTGTCCGGCTCCTTCTCTCTCTCTCGTGCTGACCCACACGCACGCACACACATGGTCTAAACAAGTTGTAACAAGACCCAAAATGAACACTGCAAGCGGATTACCTGATCACTATAATCAAATTATGTAAACAGAATTTGTATAGGAACAATTCTTCATATACACATTTGATCACTCTAGCCATGATCACTATATCCGGTTATTACATTCAGCACACGGCATGCTGAACGTAATAAATCTAAAAACATGCTTAAGAAAGTTGTCATAAATCTAAAAGCTGTCACTCACCCGTCTCCACTCGTAGAAGTAAGCAATATCCATGAGTGTGTAGTAGTCCTTCAAGGGCTCGTCCCCGTACAACACCTCCACCTGTAACAGACAAGTCCCACCATTCAAAAGCAAGGTTAGGAGAAGAAAACCACAGTCTGCAGCTCATCACTTCACAATTTAAGTCAGTAAAACGAGCTTCAACCACTCAACCGGGTGAAGCATACACCTGCCATTTCAGTAACCCTACAAAGTGTCACATTAAATTCTGACCTGTTTAGATGTTTCCCCAGAGTATTTCTAAACTGATATGTTGTAGCACTATTTACTGTCAACTCAACCCCACTAGTAACTGCTTACAACTTGTAGATACACATTTTAATACTAAATAAAAAATAAAACATTTCCTTTCAAACAGACCAACTTAAATCTCTTGAGATTCCAGTATCACCAGTGTGTCAGACAGTAACTGGCTGATATTCATCAGTCACTGAAGAAGAGGGTTTCTGTGTTTCTGAAAAGCTAAAACACGACACTGATGCTTTGTTTCCCCAACTGAAGCTCAGTACTACTGCCGTACAGTAAACAGAGTAAATCCTCATTTGAACACAACACTTACTCAGTCTACTCTGTGAGGTTTTGATTTGAAAGCATTATAAAGGAAAAGGGGGAAAGAAGGAAAAGGGGAAAACCCAAAGTGCTGCACTGGGAGACAAACTGGAGCCAGTTCTCTTTATGTCAATATAAATATTCCTCAGATCAACAGCAAACGTTATTGACAAACTTATCTTTTACCATTTTAACCATCATCCCACAGGCCGTCTATAATAAACCACATGTTAGACAGAGAGAAAACCAATTCAGGTCAAGGTTATAGTGATTCCCCCTAATGTGAAATCTTACTGGCTCCATAAAGACTGATTGACGCACAATTTTCAGTACAATATATGAAACCATTGTTAGGTTGACAACTTCCATAACACAGCGTATGTTCTTTTTTGTTTATATTGCGGGATTTTGTTTAGAATTTTTCTTTTTATCCTTTTTTCCCGTTGAAAAACATGAAAATACAAACAAAATACAAACATTTCTTAACTAAAACCCTTAAACATGAAAATGATTGAATGTTGAACCAAACAAGGACAAAGTAGTAACTCATCATTTTAACAACATGAAGATTAATATTTAGTTAGCTTTGAACTACAGCGTCCCAGAGACTCATGGGAGATAGTTACTGAATGGTAAATAAGTAAAAGGTGAATAATAATATTGTATCGATGCAACTCTGGTTTCACGTGTTAACCACTACAACTAGAACAACTGAAGCACTGCAGGTTATTTAGACAGTGGCCAGGAGGCTAGTAGTGTGGCTAACTGTATTAGCATAGAATAATGCATGGACAAGAGCAGCTCTCACTTGTAGCACATAAATATATTTGATATATTTTTCCAGACTTACTACCCTATCGTTTTATTCACTGTACTCTATTATATATTGTGATACTGTAATCTGGGAGCTTCCTGATTCTTAACTCATCTCATAAATTATAAAAATTAATTTAATTTTACTTTTCACACCGAAATTCAGGACATGTTCCTGCTCTTGCTCCCCGTGTAAAAAGGATGGTCAGATATTGTACATCGACCAGTGGCCTAATGCAGCAATTTTACATCTAATTAATACACTCTTCTTAAAACTATTCATTTTGACATGTCCATTCATTGTGAAGCAGCGTCCCTCAGTGTGAGCACAAATTGTAAGATTGGAACCTCTGTTATTTATCATGTTGCACTGGATGCACACACACCACAGTGCTGACATCTGTAGCAGTGTTTGTGGGTGTGATTAAGTTACTTTGGAATTAAAAGTCCCCCGATGTATTTATTATTATTGTGTCAGACCCCTGTAGTTTGCTACAGAGTCAATATGGGAGGAGTTGCTGTGTATGGATGCACTGTGTCTAATTACCCGATAGTTGTTGGGAATGTCCATCTTGCTCCGCAGGAACTTTGCTAAGTGCATGACGGACATGGCTGCCGGGCACTGCAGGAAGCGTTTACCATTGGTCTGAAAACAAAGAGAAGAATAGAGAGGGGACATATTAATCCAGGTTGACGACCAGAAGAACCACACCAAACATGTGGTGTGGAGGCTTAAACTACTGCTTGACCCAACATCTTCTCTGAAATGAGGTTTTACCTTGTCTCCCTCCATCTCTGAACGCTGCATCTCATTGTTTCTGCAGGAAAACATTAAATACAAAGACATGAGGTTAAAACTATTATTAACAGTTCTTTCCACACAAACAGAAAATCTGATTGAGTGAGACGTACAGCAGGATTGACTGGAACCCGTTTGTTTAAATATGTCTCATTAGCAGTTTTCAGGCATGAACTCTGGAGAACGTCTTTCACACATGAAGAACGCAGCAGGAGATTCTCAGCTCACGACAACACAGAGACATCACCGCAGCGTAAAGGTGAGGGGAGCCGCAGCGTGCTGGACAAAATCCACTATGGAGATCACATGTTTTTTGTTTACAGCACATCGACATCGGCCCGTATCAGCAAAAACTCTTGAATCTCATCCGTCCGAGTTGACATCTGCTTCGTCTTCTACATGTGTATTGAATTTTTTTCACCCCGAAAGATTTGTGGGGGGGGGGGGTTGTTTTTGTTTTGTGTCCGTTGCATGTTAGAAACGTCACAAACGCCCACCTGCTGGAGGTGAATGGAGGAGGATCTCCTGCTGTATTCTCACATGGGCTCATTTGCCCATTTGTTTTTTGGGAGGGGGCTGGCAGGAGAAACTCTAGAGAATGTCCACAGCAACTAACTCAGACATTTGTGTCCTCACATACAGCCCCTCTGGATAATTTCAGGAGATTATCCAACTTTACCGTGAACAGACCCAGAATTTATTTATGTAAAAATGAGAACTGAGCGACTCACTTATTCCTCTCGTAGAACTGTATGGACAGACTGATGATTTCATCCTCTGCTATGTTAAACGTCTCCACCACTTCCCCCGGCTCCAGCACGCGATTCTCTGCGTAGAAGTCTCGCCTCCGTTTCATCTCATCTAGTTTCAGAGGGAAAAAATGCATTATTACATAGAACCCTACGACAACGACCAACACTATGGACTAAGAGTTTGCCTAAAAATAATATGTTGACTAACATCCTCATAAACACGGTCTTACCTTTGAATAACCCCGGAACAAGCTTATATACAATATCTTGAAGAGTTTTGTCCGCTCTTGGAAAACAAAGAAAGTTTCACAATATTAGACATGATACACATTGCAATCAGTGATGTGCGTGTGTTTTTTTTTTTTTAAAGAACCCCATTGTAAGCCATCAATAGTTACCTGATGCTGAGCTGTGGACACGTCTTGTGGACCTGGACGTCACATCGAGGACAGAACTTATTTGTCTCCAAGAAGGCAACGATGCATGTTTTACAAACTACGCAGAGAGAGAGGACACAGCTGTTAGAACACTGACCTGTATCATCACCAGTTATGATAAGTAGTACATGGAGTGGACTCTGTGTTATAAACACTTGCAATTCAATGTACTATATGAAGACATTTTAGATTTGACTGTTGAAATATTGACAGAAACCCTTCAAATATAACCCAATAAATCCACCTCCTGCCACCACAGTTGCAACCAAGTTAAATCAACACCTAAAATGCAGCATCAACAAAAACATGAATGCTAGTTGTCATGCATTACACTATTATTATGCACACATGTTCCTTTCCAGTGGGCCTGGCTTGAAAATCAACATTAACGGTGGGTCACATATGAGACTCAACATCCCACAGTGTGCAGGAGGCTCTGCTCACCGTGCACAACACTGTAGGCTCTGTGCCTAATCCTCACTGGGGTTAATAGTGGAAAAAGCTGTGTGCATGCATGTAATGCAGTGTAACGCTTCAATGAGTGGAACTTACAGGAGTGCAGACACTCTACGATGGTTGTAGCATCGATCAAGTAACCAGCGCACAGTGGACATGTGAGGTGGGGGTTCACATCTGTGATTTTAACCCGGTTGGGCTGCATTTTATCCATCAGGACAGATCTGCAGGGGAAGCACACGACAACATGAGAGCTGCTGGCTGCACAGTAGAACACTGTGCATGATGTTTGTTGGGACTATGGGTTCTCTCCCGTGTGGAGAATGAGTGGCTGCTCTCAGACAATGTCTGCAGCTCGTCCTTGGGACAGCAGCAACAAAGAGAGGGAGCTGCTGCAACAAGAAAACTCCTCGGCTGACATGTTGCAGCGATAAATAACGTGGAGAGAGCAGCAGCCGAGCGGCTGCATGCAGTCTGCGAGGAGGTGGTGCACAACAGCCGACTACTGAATCACCCTGTGTGGCCTCATCTTGTGCATCAGCTCCGCTCCTCGAGCAGCGGAGCAACAAAGAGCGTTTCATTTCCCCGGAGCTCCGGCGGCCCACCGAGCCCCGAGACCGAGCGCACCCGCTGCGAACAGCAGCACCGAGGGGTGCAGAGCCACGGGAAAATCACAGTGGTACACAAAGCAGCCATCTTAAATTCACTGACAGGGCTCTGTATGAGGAGGCGAACAAGAGACTGAAAATGTGACACCGTCCACAGTGTGTGCGCCTCAGCAAACAGCGGCGCGATGAGCCCGACAAAGAGCAGCCGCCGAGGCGTCGTTCCTACCTGATCCGACATGAAAGCTCCGCTCTGCTCCCACACACGATCCAGATCAATTATCTGGACTTGGGCAGAATTTGCAGCAGCGCCAGAAAATGGCTTTTTTCAGCCCCGTCAGAGGACTGCCCATTTTGGATCACGTGATATTATTTTGTCGCCTCGTTCACGGGGCATGAGGGGGATCCTCTGCGGGCCCTGCTCCCTGTCTGCAGCTTCATGTGTCTGCAGCCTCACACCACCCCACTCCTCTGTCTCTGCTGCATGTTGCTTTGATTCGTTTCAGTCAGGAGCCGAGCTGCTCCTCTGCTTGTCTGCGTGGGCCTCCCAGTGAGTTAAAGTGCACCACAGAGGAAGGAGGGGAGAGGGCCTGCAGGCCTCACGTCCAACAACTGCACAACTAGGAGTCTTGTTACTTTTTTATCTCAAATCTTAAATCTTAAATATATCACTAAAATTGATTAGTATATAAAGAATAAATAAAACCACAAACCCAGTGATAGTTCTATAGTTACAAGAATAAATAATTTTAATGGACAGAGAAAGGGCTGCAAATGCTATTGAGGTCACTGACGTCATGTTCTGTGTATTTGGGTTTCTTCATTGAATTCTACAATTTAAAAAAAAAAAGATTCCGTTTTTTAAAAGAACTGTTTTGAGACTACATATTTAAGGAAAAGGCATTATTTCCACTCTGGAATCATGTTCCTGGTGGTGTCCTTACACAGCACTTATACCTCCATGTTTGTAACTAACATTCAGAGGATAAATAAATAAAGTACAAACAAATTCTAGCACCTGAAAACATTTGAAGAGTTGTGTCCTGGCCAAAGGGAATACAAATAATTTCAATTTATCACTCAAATTGATTAGAAATAATAGATATAACCATCAATCCAGTGATAGTTCTATTTTTACAAAAAGATGAAGAAATAATTTTAATGTACAGAGAAACATTTAGGTTATGAATGTCTGATCAAATACATGACTGTGTAAATTATTCTTAGTATGGTAAAGAGTAAAGAGTAACATAAAGTGAACTGAGTTTTACATTATACACAAACTACAGGTTTACATTATTTTGATCATGTATCATGTTAGAGTTAGAACCATTTCCATCTAAATGAGATAAGAAATCTCCTCCTCCAGGTCCCTGCTAACCACAAACAGAGCTCAGCTTTACAGACAGGACAGCAACAATAATTTATGATGTCTACAGTGAAGTGTTTAAGTGTCTACATTTGTGACCACAATGTAAAATGTATGATGAGAGCTTTCTCAGTCGCAAGCTGGAAATGTGCTGCAGTTGTGTTGTCACAAACTGAGGCTTGAGAAATGAGACGAAAAAACTTTTACTAAAGCAAAGGAAACATTCGTGCTGGCATTCTTGGACAGGACAATTAAAAAGAAAAGAAAATTAATCTACTAAACTATTACAATTGTTTGCATGTTGTAGTGTAGCTGCGTGTTCATAAATATTTGGGTGACTCACATGAGACAGATTTAAATGTTTTAACTTTTAGTCCGTAAAATGTGTCAAGAGCAGAAAAAACACTGGATCCTACATTTCTCATCATGCAACTCGAGAGCATCTGTTTGTAAACCCACACATACTGTAACTGCTACCTGTGGCCTAAAGCAAGCCCAAGGTGAGATGACCCCGATTACATCTTCAGCCACCGATGACATCATCAGGTTTTTTCCTCAGCCTTGAACAGAAGTCATTGTGCATCTGTAGAAATGAAACAAATACACGTGAACAAGGTTGGAACTGTTATCAGTATAGTGAAGAATATAAGACAAATCTAACTTTACACTTTATAACACACTCTCTCTCTCTCTTTGAAGAACCTATACTCTTATTTAGAAAGTTTGTAACTCACTCTTATTCCCAATATCAAAACTGAAATATTAGAAATTAAATATTAGAACTATTAGAACTGAGTAATATCACTTGCTAAAATGTTACCTTGAAAATGTTTAAATATCATCATATCCACTTATCTAATTATATATGGTAAAATCATGATAGCTGTGGTAGCAGAAATATCTTTAAAGCACTCACAGCTCACCAGGCAAACTTTGTCAAACCATTTGTTTATTTCTCATGGCTGAATCTGTAATGTCACATATTCACAAGCCAAGGGCTGCAAATGCTACGTATGACCCTGACCTTATATTCTTTGTATTTTCTCCCAGTAATTTTGGGTTCTTTCACAAAGTTTTTTTTAAAGATTCACACATTTCCACTCTGGAATCATGTTCCTGGTTCCTGGTGTCCTCACACAGCACTTACCTCCATGTTATTATCTAACATTAAGAGGATAAGCATATAAAATAAAATACTAACACTTAAACACATTTTAAGAGGTGTGTCCAGGGTTATTACAATTTTAACACATTAAGTTATTTATTACAGTGGAATTAAACGCTTGTTTTTATCAGCAAAATAGAATTAAAATGAATTTCTACACTATAATAATTATAAGTTATTTGGCTGAATAATGTGGAGGTTCTACCTTGTTTGTCACTGAATGTGATGGTTGTGATGATGCTGAGGCCTTTTGATGAACTTTAACACAATCATGTTATTAAAACAAAAAAAATCAGGCTACCAAAATAAAAGAAAGACTGGGTCTATTAAGAAAACAGTCCGAATGAATGCAGCTGTTGTTAATTTCAGAAGGTTTAATATCAGTATTTCAATTTGCCTTGGTGATGCTTTGAGAGCAAGGCTTTTCCTCAGACTCCTGATAAATACAGATTCACCATCCTCTTTGCATACTTCTGTTATATGCCTTTTTTGTACTGCATTCTTTTCTATTGTATGTTGTTCAATACTGTAATCTTGGAGCAAGCTGGCACAAGAATTTCCATTGGGATTAATAAAGTCTTATCTGATCTTATCTTCTTCTCGAGCACCCTCTTACATGTTTTAATGGATGTGCATGTTGTTTCCCCACACTTTTTTGTCTGAGTGTTATTCTAGTCAGCTTTAGTTGATCATTTTGAGGGCCACCATCACCACTTTCTCGTAAAGGCAAATAGAAACTGTAGCTGTATGTCAGAGAGTTCAGAAACATGATAAATTCACTGACGTGTTAACATCAGTTTTACCTCTGATGCAGGTTGCATACAGCCATTTAAACTGGGTCACCATAATAAATAAGTTCATGTGTTAACATGTCTGTATATACTGTATATAGACTGTGCCTTTAATTTCCATATGTGCAGTCATACTACCATCAAGTTATTCTTATTCTTATTCTTATTCGTATTCGTATTCTTATTCTTATTCTTATCCACACTACATGACCGTGTTTTCATCCAGATTCCGATTTTAGTTTGAAGTGCGGGAAACCCCGTAGTTCGGTCGGCGGCCTGCTGGAGGCGCTGTTGCCTGTGCAGCGCAGCGGAGACGCCATCTTGAGGAGACCCCAACCAGCGGCGCTGCTTAGTGACTGACAACAATCTGAGGCGCATCATGACGGGATTACAGGCTCCGAGCGAAGCGGCCTCACGGCAGTAGTGTGTGTCTGAGGGAGAGGAGCTGGAGGACGACGGTTCACCTCTTGCCCTGCTCACTGAGTGTTTCTTCAGTTTCCAGAGAGAGGCTGCTGGAGCCTGATGGCCGGCTAGCTGCTCCCTGGACTCCACCGCGGCCTGCTCGGGAGGAGGAAGGGTGGTGACGGCGCAAAATGCTCTACCGCTGACTCCCCGGCAAGACACCCATCCAGCCCGGAGACTCGCCGCGAGTCGGACGACGAGCACGATGCACTTCTAGATTTTTTTAAACGCTCTTAACTCTCCGATCTTTTTGTTGTGGTTGTCTGTCGAGGCTGTGAACGCCAGTGAGCGCCGCCCTGCGTACCCCGAGTCCCCCCAGCCTGAGACATGTCATCCAACTGCACCAGCGCAGCGCCTGTCAGCGCCAGCAAAACCAAGACGAAAAAGAAGCATTTTATAGGACAGAAAGTGAAACTCTTCCGTGCAAGCGAGCCCATTCTCAGCGTTTTAATGTGGGGGGTCAACCACACGGTAAATACACCCTCAATGTCTTGTTGTAGCTGTGCGGGCGGTTTGTTTATGCTGCTGTTTTGATTTAGCTAGCCTGCTAGCTTGTTAGCCAGCTGACCTCATCTGTCAAGGCAGCTCGGATGCTTACAGTCGCCATGTAATGTGTCTAATTCCCACTGTAGTGAAGTGCTTGCTCACATATCTGCGGGCTGAGTCAGTGCTGAACCAGCAACCTCCACACGGCTGATAGTTGACCGCTGCTGCCGCGGGATTTAGCCGCGGTCGGCTCATATTGAAACGTGCTTTGCAGGGATTTAAAGTGCTTGTGTTAAACTCTCTGCAGCTTTGGCACGACTGCCAGAAAAAAAAAAACGTGCATGTTCGCGGCAGCTTGTGCAGTTGCGCCCTAAAGCTATGCGACGACACTCTGCAATCATAAATCATGGATGGTGGTGAAGAATGTGTGGAGCCAAGTCGTGAGCTGCTGTAGTTCGTGCAGGCGTGGAGTGGGAGGGGTGTGACAGGCAGCCCTAGCAGCAGGTCACACTCATTTCCAGATCCACGGACAGCACCCGTGCTATTGTTCCAATGGTCCGAGCTTCCGTTTGCAGCTCCTGTGCACCCGCATGTTACCCATTTGCTGCGGCTTCTTCCATTACACAATTCCCGTATAAATAGAGCAGACGGTGTATCACATTCACTTTTGGCTCAAGCTGCCAATTGCTATGACAAGTTCAGTGTAGGGAAGACGCGACGCCTATAGATGGATGGAGGGGTTCTGCCTTATATGCAACACACCTCCTGCTGTTTTGTCACACACACATACACACTCTGGCACAGTCTGATGGTGAAAAGCAGCCTGTCAGCTGTGACACACACATCTACATTCAGTGTGGAAGCGTTTTGACTTGCTCTGAGTAGGAGAGCATCTAGTATCGGAATTGTAGTTGACTTGAGTTCGGTGTAATTTGTGCCCACGACACTTTTGTGGTTCCTCCAGGCTGCAGAAGATACACAGCTGTATGGTCAGATACTGATGCTGAGGTGATCAGACCAGTTAACAAAATATGGGTGGTAAACTGACTCCTCCTCCTCTGTTTTTGTCTTGTTTTTGGTCAGTCACATACAGGTTTGAAAAGCTATCCTGATTTGGACTTTGTATAGACTTCCACTCGTGAGCAGCCTAGCCAGAACCTTAAATCCAACCATAACCATGTCCAGTTCATGCTACCTAAGCACGGTTCACATCTTACCCCTAACCTTAGCCAGGACCTCAGACATTAGTTTAGGCATAAGCTTTTCCTCATTTGGCCTGGGCTTTGGTCCCCAATGAGGCTAACTGGACCGAACACGAGCTGCTTTCAGACATGCACTGAATTCCGCAGATTCCCTGGATTTTCTCCGGGAGGAGGTGCATGTCACCGTCTGGCCTCCTGCTATAAAGTTTGTAGAAATTCAGGAGAATTCGATGTGAGAACACAGCAGGGGGTGGAAATTAGTTGAGGCATAATTTTTGCCTCATTAGGCCTGGGCTTTGGTCCCTAATGAGACTTACTGGACCTGTGTTTATGCTGGAAAAGTCCAAACGAGGTAACAAAAAGATTACATACACACACACACATGGCCAGTCATCCAACATAAACTTTAACTAGTTGCAGCTAGATGGTTAAAATCCAAAGCTGCTGACAGCAGACTGGACACACTGTGGACATTTGTGTGTGTCTGTATGTGTACGTACCACAAACCGTTGTTCGTCGCCCATTGAATGAAAAGGTGTGGTGGATAAAATGCATTCGAGCACGGAACTAATGAAGCAGCTAATGATATGGTTATCACTGCAGCATCTCCACAGTGGGTGAACTTTGGCAGTGGTTGTGTGGGTGCAGCACACAGGCCTGGTGATTTGAGGTGTGGGTGGAAGCTGATTCAAGACATCAAACAGACTTCTCATCAAAGCAGCAGAAAACGTATACATTTTTAATCATGCCTTTGCTGTGATGCTGGGGGACTTCATTTCCACACACTGTCACTTGGTGTTGAGGTGATGTGCTGTACACCACCTGTTTGATGCTGTTACTCCTTCAGAAACTAGTCTAGCAAATAATTAGTCACTCTGATTCGTCAGTGTCAACTTCAGGGAGTGTTTGTATTTTACTGTACTGTCACTGCTCTTTCAGTGAGACTAGGGTTGTGTGATTAACATTTCCAACAAACAACAACTGTGGAATAAGATATTCTTTAATTTGTTCTTTATATTATGAATCTGGGAGTTAAAGCAAAATGTAATATTGTTCCATGCAGCTATTGCAGTGGTAGAATATTTCAATGTCATTATCTGTGTGTTATTTATTATTTCCTTAACAGCTGTGTGGCTGTGTTCATGATAATCTACTCAGATTTCTGTGAAGTGCTTGTGCTTTGGATGTGTTTGAGCAGATAAGATCAGTGTCCGGGGGTTTAGCAGCAACAGCAGCAGCAAGACAAACTGTCAGTTTGTTCTGTGGTCTCGAAAGTTAATGATTGCTGCTGGTAAACACTCGCAGAGATTTGGCAGAATGTGTATGGCTCACATGAAACTGACAATACATATTGATTTTGCAAACTGCGGTGCGTTACAGGTAGACAGGGCTCTGTTCTGCACATTTGGTGTTTCAAGCATCTTGTTGTGTTTGACTGTAACTGCACTGCAGTGAAGTGAATATTCTCCTCGCATTTTTTAAAACTGTGTCAATGTTGCTGCTTTAATTTCTTATATTTCTAATCCTACTTCCTAGTCTGTTAGTGTGTATGTATCACCTGTTTCTTTTCTCCTTCAGGCTCTTGTCTGATTGCTTTCTCTCTTTCTCACTTCTCTCCTTCAGATTAACGAGTTAAGTAATGTGCCTGTACCAGTAATGCTGATGCCAGATGACTTTAAAGCCTACAGTAAGATCAAAGTGGACAACCACCTATTTAACAAGTAGGTACATCACAGCTTATGCACTGTCAGCACAATCTGTTAAATCTGTAATCCAAGTGTAAACAAAAAGGTCACCACACTATTCAAGCTCAAAACACCTGCTGTCATTCCCAACATGATTGATAGCTTTGTTTTGTAAAATGATGATGCTCCTGCTTTACATATGTGGTAACACGCCTGCCAAGCTATTAAATAAGAACACCTGTACACCTGCTCATTGATCCATCCAGCCAATCATTATTGGCTGTAGCAGTGTGTTGCATAAAATCCTGCAAATACGGGTCAGGAGCTATCTGTCAGTATCCAGCCTCATGTTCATGTCAAACTTCAGAATGATGACAATCTGTGATCTCTGTGACTGTGACATGATAGTTGGTGTCAGACAGACGGCCGTGAGTTTCTTAAACTGCAGATCTCTAGAGATGTTCACTGACAAATGTCTTGTCGTTGACATAAAGTCTATGGTAACTTGGATAACCACTCTAACTTCTGTAGTGAGCAGAAACGCATCTCAGACTAAACAATATGTCTAAAATTGAGGTGGGTGGTCCAGCCATGCTGATGGATTGGTCAGAATTTGGCCTCAATAGTGGGACTGGTTTCCTTGTGTCAACAGTCCAGGTTCGTGGTGGTGTGGGGAATGTTTTTAGCAACATTTCGATCATCCAATCAGTCATTATTTAAATGGGCTGTGTTTTATATAGCAATTTTCTGCTCTTATCAACCACTCAAAGTGCTTTACATTTCTGGTCACATTCACCCTTATTCATACTTACTATGTATGGGGTGCAATTTGGGGTTCATTATCTTGCCCCAGGTCACTGTTAACCATCCTCTAATGGCTGCTTCCAACAGAATAATGCTACATGTCACAAAGCAGAAGTTGAAACTGCTTCTTGAACATGGCAGTGAGTTCAGGGAACTTCAGTGTCCTCACTCAGTCACCGTCATTCAGGCTGTGGTAGAACAAGATATTTACGGCATGAAAGAACAGCTGACAAATCAGCAGGAACTATGTGATGCTTCAATGGAGATTTTACTGGGGGGTCATGTTGCAGTGACAAAGATTGTTGTCAAAGCTCCAGTGGACATTTAACTGAGCAGCTTTGCAATTCAAATCATCCTCCAGGAAAAGTAGCAGTACAGAACTGAAGCAGGGGGGTGGTGTTTTCTTTGGACCTATGAGGTAGAGAATAGAAGAGAGATATCTTCATCATTTGTCCCTCACATTCCTTTAGTTTCATCTTGATAGTCCTGTCAGGATTTTGAAGGTATTTACTCTTGATACATCTAATGATATTGGAGCTTGGTTTGGTGTCTTTGGCCACATTCAGCCCTAGTTTCAGAACGTGTCGCCACATTAGTCTCAAGGGACCACCTCTCACCAAATGCAAATAAACATAATTTCTGTGTTCACAGACCAAATGAAAATAAGCGCTATGCAGAAATGCACTTCCTGTGTCTAGTTTGCTGGAACAAGAATTCAATCTGAATACAGACTGGGTAGATTTCTTGGTGTGTTTCTGGCAAACCAAATCACCCAAGATGTATGAGGCAATCGTAATGGGTTTATTAAAAACTTTCATGTCTGACGGAGAAAGCCAACTTATGCATTTTAAGAACATAAAAGAGTACAATCTTCCTCTAACACTCAGTTGATTAGGTAATTCCCACAACATTTTAACATCTGTTAATATGAAATACATTTTGTCCAGGTAAAGAGAAACTGTGTGATCACAAACCACCAATCGATTATTATCCCCAAACACAAATCATTTTTAATTTTGACATTTTATCATCCCAAATTCTCAGTTTTCAGAGTGAAGTCACATAGTATATAATTTATGAAACTTTGATGTGTGCAAATCCAAATCTTTCATGTTTCAAACTTTAAATCTTTATCAATTCAGTAATTGTTCTGGTTTGCTGGTATAGTTTATTGTTTACTTGGACAAAATTAATGACAAATGCTGAGAATACAAAATATCCGCAATAGAAAGTGTATATAAGCAAACACACTATATTTTTTAATTGTGATTCAGAATTAATCTAGTTTCTAAGTTGATATATAACATGTAACATGTTTATTTTGTAAAGCTAAAGTTCATCCAGTGAACAGGCAGCACCATAACTTGTGACTGGTACACATGAAATGTCAACTAAGCATTTTATTGTTGTTGGTGTCCAAATAAAAATAATGTCAACAATGAGGCTCCTTCTTCAATTTCACTTTGTGCTCCAATTTGTTCTTCCCTGTCAGAGAAAACCTGCCTAGTCGCTTTAAGTTCAAAGAGTACTGTCCCATGGTGTTCAGAAACCTGAGGGAGAGGTTCTGCATCGACGACCAGGACTACCAGGTGAGACACTGGTGGCTAACATGCAACAACGTTTGATGAATGAAATCAATAGAAAATTCTTAATAGCTGTTGACGATTTTGAAATTTTGATGATTTGTCTTTGTCAGAACTCTCTGACGAGAAGCGCCCCGCTTAACAGCGACTCCCAGGGTCGCTTTGGCAACCGCTTCCTGTCCAGCTATGACCACCGCTTTGTAATCAAAACCGTGTCCAGTGAGGACATCGCTGAGATGCACAACATCCTAAAGAAATATCACCAGGTAGGGACCCTCTCACTACTGTATTTTTAGTTTGATTACTTGAGCCGTTTTCAGACATGGACTCCGGATATTAGAACAGATGCATTCACAACAACACAAACATCTCCAGAGCGTTCTGGTGAGGGGTTGCGCAGCCTGTAGTAGGCAGCACATAACATATAAATTCCACTGCGGAGATCACGTTTTTGTTTACAGCACATAAACACAGGCGTCGGGTCTTATCGTGAAGAACTCTAGAATCCTTCTGTCTACCCAAGTTGACATCTTCGTCTGTGTCGTCTATGTGTATCGCACCTCTTTTTCATCCTGAGGTATTTGTACTCTTTTTTTTCTTTTTCTTTTCAGTTTTGCGCCCACCTCGTGTTATAAACGTCATCAACACGCCCCCTCACTTGCAGCGAATCTTCCGGATAATCCCCTGCTGCGTTCTGACATGGGCTCATTCAGACATTATCCAGAGTTTTTACTGGGGGCTGACAGGAGAAACTCTGCAGAATGTCCAGAGCAACTGACTCGGACATTTGCTTTCTCACATACAGAAACATCCGGAGTTTACTGCATGTCTGAAAGCAGTTATGTTTAAAATAAGTACTGTTCCTTTCATTCAGTATTTAAACAAAAATTGTCAGTGAAAGTAATAAAACATCTGTTTTCTCTCATATACATGCATGTAACTGATGCGGCGCTGCAGAAATGATATGACTGTAAAAAATTGCTGTGTCCAGTTTAAATCGGTTTTGATATTTGATGCCTCACTCCCACGCTTGCCGTTACACTCTGTGCTCTCCTGCCCTGCCTCTATCCAGTTTATAGTGGAGTGTCATGGCAACACGCTGCTCCCTCAGTTCCTGGGTATGTACAGGCTAACGGTGGACGGGGTGGAGACCTACATGGTGGTAACCCGGAATGTATTCAGCCATCGCCTCACTGTACACCGCAAATATGACCTGAAGGTAGGATACGTAGGTTACTGTATATGTTTGGTATTGGATAGTTAGATCAGGTTTTCTCAAAGGGGCAGGACTCAAGATCTTATCATTGCGGCAAAATGTTTAAAAATGCTAACATATATTGACTGCACATTGATCTTTAATTTTAAACTGTCACACAGTCAAAAGTGAATCAAACGCGAGAATCCCTCATTACAGCTGTAAACACACACTGAATGAACACTGTGTCAAAGTAATGAGATACATACATAAGCAATATATGACAAGTAAATAACAACAATGGGAACTAGAATGTCACTCAGAGCACAAACCTCCCCCAAGGCCCAACAGTCTCCCTATGAAACCACATTGAAATTCACTAGATACAGATTTGTATTTGGATCTGCACCAAATTGCAAACACTCATAAATATCAGTCCCCCAGCTTTTCCCACAGAATTAATTCAATGTGTGACAGTAACAGGGGCGCACACGCACAAAGGTCACTCTCACGAGCAACAGATTCCGAGTGACAGGTACACAGACTAAATAGTGAAAACGAAGTTCTCGCATGAGAGGGACAACTACATTGCTTGCGACAAGTGCAGCTGAAATTGCGAGTGGACAGTAAAAAAAATTCTGACCATAGCTGGTCAAATTACATTATCTCAAGTCATTTTAGATAGTAAAAATATTTGGGTTCATTATGAAACTGTGGCAGAACAAATTTGAATATGGTGGTCAAGCACATTTGAGATAATTAATTGGAAGCACAAATATGTCCCCTAAATATGCCTGAACTTTTTTTCATCACGCTCCATTCATTATTTTATGAGAAGTCGAGGAAAATGTTGATAAACTCCCTCTCTCACAATTTCAAAGAGGGTGAAAAATATTACTGGATCTGTCCCCTGATCAGGATCCGTACCAAAATTGAATGGGTTCTTCCCTGAACCATGCCACATCCCTTCATCAAGTTGAAATTGAAATTATTGAATTTATTGCTTAAATGGCTAATTTACTTGGATTCTGCAGTGGTTAAGGGTCACGGAATCATGTTAAAAATGCTGTTAAGGTATAACATGCAAGTTGTATTGTGTAATAATATTTAAATGATAAACCCAGGATGTGGAGAAAGTGAGCATCATCAGACCTGTACCCTGCTCCACATCTCTGCTTGAGGCTAGATTAGCTGCTGCTAACATAACATTCATAATTTCATGATAATATTTACTGGAGATTACAAATTCAGCTCATAAATAATGTCTGGGCTAAAGCTGGATATGAAGATGCAGTTTCCAGCAGCTGTGAAAACAGCATTCAGACTGCACGCTTCTTTACTCTCCCCCTACAAAAAATCCTTTATAGCATATGGCTGTCTTCCTGCCAAGTATTCTCTGGAGAAAACAACCTTGGCTTTCTAACACTGACAGTTTAAAAAGAATCTGAGGATAAGAAGAGGAATATGCTAACTGTCCCTCTGATGTGTCTGGAGCTGCTTTCACTTTTTAATTCTATTTTTATTCTCATTTCCCCTCGTTCGTAGGGTTCTACGGTCTCAAGGGAAGCCAGCGACAAGGAGAAGGTATGTTTTATTTCTGTGAGCTAACAACTGCTGACATGATGGAACAAAAACCCCTGAGGGGAACTTGTCAAATGACGGCTAAATTAAGACATTATAAGTAAGCAGGTGTTTTTAGTTGTCATGCTGTCAGTGTGTAGAGCTCTGTTTTTAGACAGTTGTAAACTGTCACCACGGCCACTGAGTCAGACCTTTGTCTTTATCTATTGGCTATAATATAACAGTTATGAACTTTTGTTTTTTTTCCTGTATCAACTAATCCTCCTAAAATCTCACATCCATCTCTATTTGTGCTATTTGTCTCTATTATCAAGTAAAACTTGGAAAACCAAACTGTCTCTCTCTTCAGGCTAAAGAACTCCCCACTTTGAAAGACAACGACTTCCTGAATGAGGGCCAGAAGCTGCAGATAGGAGATGACAACAAGAAGTACTTTATGGAGAAGCTAAAACGGGATGTAGAGGTAATAAATATAACCATGTACTCGTCTCATCTGATCTGAGCTGCCTTACAGTATAGAATTTGTCAGCCCTGCAATGAAATACTCTGTATGACATTACATTGGTGAAAAATGTATTTTCTTGTTATGGGTGCCAAACCTCATGTATCATAGTAAAATACACCCTGAATGTGTATCCTGTCCCACTTGTGTTCAGATCTCACTTTCGCGCTCAATATGAAAATAATCATGTATGTCATTTGTGTTGTGAAGACCAATTAGTAACGCACTGACATCGGGAAAGTTGGTCCAGTATCCACCCCCTGGGTTGGGTAGTAACAACGTGGTTCTTTGTGAAATCACATCAGTGTTCTACTCATTGCTCGTGCTGTTTTTAAAGCCCAGTGCTTCAGACACAATGAATAAAAACAGTTTAAAGGCTGTCATCTGGATTTTGATTTGTATGATTTCAACCATTAGGGCAGAGTTTTAAGTGATCATATCATTATTTAAAATATGAATTTGACTACATGTTCCATATGGTTGGATGTACTGACCATCTGTTGTGTGTCACAGTAAAAAAACACAAAGGAGCAGATGTGCTAATAAGACATTGGACTGAGCGTTTTCTGTGTGTGTCACATGTGTTTATCAGTTCCTGGCCACCCTGAAGATCATGGACTACAGTCTCCTGGTGGGCATCCATGATGTGGAGCGGGCGGAGCAGGAGGAGATGGACGTGGATGCTGCCGGAGAGGAGGACGAGTACGAGAACGATGGCATGGGCGGAGGCGTGCTCACCGGCTCCTTCGGCACGCCTCCCGACAGCCCCGGAAACCCCCTCAACTGTGGAGGATTCTTTGGCCCTGGGGAGTTCGACCCCTCAGTGGACGTTTACGCAATCAAGAGCCACGACAGTGAGCGTTGTCTTTGACATTCATCTGACGTAGTGAACATGGCTGTAGATTTATGTTACCACACACACAGATGATAAGATGACCACTGTTCAGTAAAGTTTATATTATTTATTTAATTATCGTTTTTGGTTTTTCACAGTGTGTTTATTGCAGCATTTCCCTTGAACTGCAGGCATTTTGACAGTTTTAACAATCTGTGCTTACTTACAATAAAACCTAGCTTCTTGTATTGGCAAAGTAAAGATCTCTCAAAACTATTGTGAAATTGTCAAAGTAGTAGTAGAACATTTGTCAAACAAAGCTAAAGCATAGCAGCGATAGCATTGCACCATTTATCCCTGTGTTTTTCAGGTGAGAGTAAAGTACGTGTTGTTTTTTTGAATAGGTGCTGTGAGGAAGGAGGTATACTTCATGGCGATCATCGACATCCTCACGCACTATGACGCTAAGAAAAAAGCTGCACATGCTGCCAAAACTGTGAAACACGGGGTGAGTGTGAACACAACTTAATAATTCTAACTTTCAACTCATTTAAAGAAGGCAAAGCAAATGGAGTCAGTATTAATTAAATAAATTGTGTAATAATAGAAAAATACACAAACAATTTAAAGGAAACATTTTGAAAAATAAATGCATTAATACTTAAAGTAAATAAATAAATGTATAATAATAAATAACGTTTTATTGTTATTTTTATGCTGTATTAAAATAAGATTGTATCAAGTGTCACCAGATGAATCATTGATGAAAACAGTAGTTACCTGTTGGCCTAAGTGTTATACCAGTAAAGTGGATTTTCGAACTGATCGTTGGGTGTCAGGGTCCCTGAAAGTGCCTTTTAGCTGATGTAACACAAAACAATTTTTTTAATCATAAGATTTTTTTTGGTACTATGCACGTGTTGCTTCTTTAAACTCAAATTTCCTTTTTCCTTTTTGTTGTTTATTTTTCAGGCGGGGGCCGAGATCTCGACAGTGAACCCGGAGCAGTACTCCAAACGATTCTACGAGTTCATGTCCAACATCTTATCATAGACTCATCTCTCATGTCCCAGTCCAGCCGGTCACTTCCTGTCATAGATCTGTCAGAAGCCACGCACTTATTTCTCCTCTCTCACCTCGGTGTTGGTCCATCTCCCCCTGCTTCTCCACCCCCTTTAAAAAAGAACCCTCCAGGTCCCGCAGCCAGGACCAGTTTGGCAGGATGGATGTACCAAGCCTGTTACTGTCCCACAGAAACACATCACCACCTGGTTCCTCATCCACAGCAAAGAAAACTCATGAAATCCCTCCCTGAATTTGGAATGAGCTCCCGATAATCTCCCTCTCCTTTTTTAAATAATGTATCTGCTCCTCAGCCACCTTGTTGCCCCTCACGCCAGCACGGAAACTGTCTCACTAATGCCTTGAATGAGTGTGTCAGCTTCAGCAGTTATCAGTCTCTTAGTACAGTCTCTTCGGTTCCTGTTCATGTTGTTGTTGTTCTTATGTTTTCTATTACACACACACAGATGTAAAGACTCCCAGATGCAGAACGGTCAGATTGCATGACAAACCCTTCGACAGTCGCCATCAGGCTTTACTCTCAGTAACAAAAAAAACCACAGCTGATAAATTGGAAAGACAGTGGATCAACATTAATATATAACGGTGTATTAAGTAAATTAATGCAATATCAAAAATGCATGGCTGATGTGTACATGACTCCACCAGTAAGTTGAAACATCAAACCACTGAAACTTAGCATCTGAGTGTGATGACTAAAATAAGAAAAGAAAAAAAGAGAAAAAAAAATTGCTGTTTGAATGTTACGTTGCCATATTGTTTTTGAATATTTTTGAAATTTTAACCGTGAGCTTGGTGGAGGTTGGTCTAAGAAAAAAAGAAAATCACATTAAAAGGGGAATTCTGCAGCAAATACTTGTTTTATTACCATAAGGATCATTTTTATATCTTGTTTACATTAATGTAGCAATTTTGTGTTTGTATACAGTATTGTTTTGTTACCAACAGACATTAGAAAAAAAAAGGTTACTTGAAAATGATTCATTGCATATTAAAGGGAGTTTTATCTTGTTTTTGTTGTTTGGCTTTGCTCATTTCTTCTGTAACAGTTCACCTGTTTTCACTCAAAAACTACTTGGCTGATTTCCATGAAACATTGTGGAGGGGTGGGACATGACTCAGGAAGACCTCATAACGTTTTGGAGCAGATCCAGGATTTTGTTTACTCTCTAACACGTGGTGAGATGGAGCATTACCCTTGGAGGTATCCACTCTGAGCTCCTCTCTACTTTAAAGTGTTAAAGCTTTTTTGTGTTACTAATGAAGGACCTTCCGACAAGTTGTTAAGGCTAACTTTAAACCTATCTATCTAAGTTTTATATAACTTTTATCCCACCTCACGTGTACATTTTTGTACAATTGCCTCTTTTTTTTAAGTATCCTGGATCCCAGCTTGGTGGTGCATTTGGATGCTGCAGGAAAACCAACAGAATGTTGATGTTAAATGAACTGAAAATGAATGAGGAAACAGGTTGACAAAGCCTCCATTCATAGGGCATATGTATGAAATCACGTGAATCATATACAGTTGCCATCGTTATCAAAATAGAACCCGAGGGAGTGTCTTTTGGGAGTCCAGGCTGATGAAGTCCGTAGAAACTACAGAGCGTCTCACTTGGACATTTGCGTTCACACATGCAGATGCATGCTCCGGAGAAAATACAGATGAACTGCAGAGTCCAGTGCATTTCTGAAAAGCAGCATATGTTCTTTTTTACCTTTACTTCAGAGAATTGTCACATTATTGAGGCAGGTTACATTAAAGGGCACTCAAGTCATTTAGTTTGGCACTTCCTTTTCTGAGATTTTAGAACTGAAGGAAAACAGCCACAAGTATCCAGAATTGGATCAAACTCAAAACATTGCCAGATCCTACACTTCCCATAATGCTTCTCAGTAGTCTACTTTTGTTAGATCCTCTCTGCCACATATATGAAACTCAATTTGTCATCTCACTGTGAGATAACAAATGAAATGTTTCTTTTTAGACTCAAGCAATGTTTTTTTGTGCTAATCCTGTATGACGGGGAGTTCGCAATCGCTGACCTGTGTCCAAACAGTCATAAGAAAAAGAAGAAACTTCTAAAGCATTTGATCCCGTGTTGTCTGTGAGGGTTGTGTTTGGACATTAGAACGGACTCCTTCAGTAGGAATCTGTGTTCTTGGTTTTAAAACCAGTTATAGAGGATGCCTCTGCAGTGAGTCAGTCTGGTGCTGCCTTAGGTGTGGAAAATATGCCAGAAAACTGAGTACTCTAGCTAATCCTCATGTCTGTAAACACACAATGCATAAAGAAAGGCAACAAATACTCCACTCAGCTAACACCACTATCATCTCCTTCCTGTGTTGTATGTATTAATTCAGTTATCATGTATGACACCTTGGTTTGATGGGTTTCCAAAAAGACCAGCCTGATAAGTGGTGACAAAGAAGTCTGGGTTCTGAACAAGACATGAATCGAGTGCATTGTTTAAACCTAAATTGATTTATTGAACAATATCAATAAGAAAAATGAGTACAGGCATTGGTTATTACTTTTATACAAAACATCTGTGGTGGTGACGTGTGGAGAGAAACAGAAGCTCTAGTCCATCCTGGCCTTCAGGGTTCGTGTGGTGATCTTGTCTTTCTCACTGACAGACAAAAGAAAAGACTGTCAATCACAGTGAACCTGAAACTCCACCCGTCCTGAACCTGTATGTACTGCGTACTTGTTATTAGAGCTGTCAATCTTCCTCCATAGTCCCATTCCTATTTCATTTATTTACAATATTTGAATTATATAAGAATTTTTAATGACATTTCTACTAGAATTTAGCCTATTATTTCAATGTGCCATGTACGAAGCAGACCTCTAGAGATTCGGGTATGGTCTATTTTCTCTGTGAGCCGAACACAGTTAACAGCAAAACAGACAGTGAAAATTATCTGTTGAAGGTCATTTAGACGTGTGCGTGTGCCTGTGTCTCTTTCTTGGAACGAGGATAAACAAAACCACATTGTTAAACATAAAGACAGCTGGCAGGAGCAACACCACACTTGTGCACATTCCCTGTGTGGACAGCAGCAGATCAACTCCTTTATGAAATAAATACAAATATGCATTCAAATAGTATACAGCATTTTTAAGAGGATTGATTTAACTTAATATTCAAATAATATTTGAGTCCCGAAATTCCTTCCAACATCCCTACTTGTCATCACTGTACTTACATGACATTGACAACAACTCCCATGCCGGACACTGCATCCCTGTCAACTGCATTCAGCATCGCCTGGGAGATGGTCTCAAACAAGTCCTCTGGTTCCTGCAGGATCAAACAGATCTCTCAATCAAAGTCAAGAATTTTAACCAATTTTCCACGAAAGAACATCTGTAACCAGAATGGCGAAAACCTAGTTAAACCTAACAAGTTACCAGTACCAGAAAGGAGAGTCTCTAACAACTAGCCCCTTTGGTTCAAATGGAAGAAGCCGACAATAGATTTATCTGCCATTGGCTGTGGAAACAAACCTATGTAATTTCCCCCCATACAGATGTTAATACTAATTTCATTTAAATGTACAAAAATGAACCCACGGTTCCCCAATACAATGAAGGACTCTGCAAACACGATAGGTGCAAAACACTTGTTGACACACAAAAACTGGCATTAATTGCTGTTTAACATCCCACAGACTTAACACACTACTCACCATGTCTGGCTCCCACAAAGATTCACACATGCCGTACATCTGCTCCGAACAGGTGCCACTCACGACAAAGTCCTCTGTCACCATGGGGCAACCAATCAGATCCAGGGAGCAGATGAATGGCTCAAAGGTTTTGGGATCTAGTCCAGCTATCACAGGCTCGATGTAGTAGGGCCCAAACCTAACCAGAGCATCACACGTTAACAACACTGTCTTTACTTTCCATCTGAACACAAGTGGACAGAATGAAGCTGAGCTCAGCTCACTCACCTCTTTTCATACAGCAGGTTGGACACCATGCTCATGAAGGTCTTGGGCTTGATCTGGCGACCCTCCTTCAGTTCATACAGGTTCAATCTGAATTTTAGCCTCTGGGATCTACACACATGGGGAAAATGTGCAGTTACAATTAGTGTTGTCACAGAGAAGCTGCCCATTTATCAGCCCTGGTAGATTTTACATTGTATATTCCTGCAATTATCAATAGTGTACAACTACAATTGTGTCTCACTTTCTGATACAAGCACTGTCCATGTGGAAATAAACTTGAGACTCTAGGTCTTTACTGGATCAGTGTTTGTTGGAACCAGTATATACCATCATTTCCCACTCACACTGTCTGAACATCAGTGGCCAGTCCAGCCAGCCCAATGTGCAGCCTGTCTCCCATGGGAAAGATCTTCTGGAAATCTGTGGTGACCATCTGAGCCTGAATGCCAAATCTTCGGTCCGCTGCGATCGCCACGCAGTGCTTCCCCCTCATAGCCATGACAGCCCCTCCATTGTAGGACATAATAGACTGTATGAAGAGAACAAGGAGACAGGTATGTCCATCAGCGATGAGTGGGTTAATAAATCATCTGATAGGCAAGAACAGCTCTGATGAATCAAATCACTTGTGCTAGAAAAAGGAAAAAAGACAAGCAACCTAATTGTGTCAATGTGAACCCTATGAGCTTTTAATAAGCCTCTCACTTCGCCCTAATGTTTCATTGGCCCACAGTTGATTGATTATTTGAATAAGAAGAGACAGTTTTTCTGATAGAGCAAATGATTGTAAGTCGAAGCCCTAAAATGCATTTGCAACATGAAACATATACTTATTATATCATACATTTAAGAGCACAAATATGTCCACTTATTATTTCTAACGTGCGTGGGAAAATATGCAGCTATTAGTTATTTCAAACTGACAGGAATAAAATAAATGACAGTAAAATTCTAATTGAGGCAGGATACAACGTTAGCTCGTGTATGCCAAGCTAGCCAATTACTCAGCTCTCCGACTGCGGTTGGCTACTACTATTACATTGTATTGTTCTGTGCTGTTAACTGAAACGTTTATTAAAATTGAGGGAAATTATTTTTGAACTCTAATCTAGCGTTATTAAACTCGTTACTAGAAAATAATAGCTACCTTAAAGTGGCATGCTAGAATTGCCAATGAGCTAACATTAGCTTAGCCGAGCTATTGTAGCTGTGAGCCGTACTAACTGATTTGAAACCTTTCTAGACCACAGGTTGTACACGGATCATCTACTGTGTGGGGTTCTCACCATTGTGGCGGTGTTGTGGTGTTTTCCAATCTACCGGAACCTGGAAACTCTTCTCCTCAGCTATTGAGGAGCACTGTTGTTAGCTTCAGCTTCCCACAGTGACTACACGATTTGGACACACTGAAATCACACTACCGTACTTTCACTGCGTCATCGCGTACTCAAAGGTAATTGGCTGGATGAACGTCGCCCAGTGCACAACGCTACGCTCATTGGACAACAAGGGGCACGTTGATCCGTGCGTGCATAGTTTGGTTGAGGCGTGTTAAAAATGAAATTGAAACCGGTATATTTATTTAAATTGTCGTTTTATTACAGCAAACTTCAGTCCTCTGCTGACCCTCGGGTTAGCTATAACACCAACACCTCAGTTCACGCCTCTGTAGGTTTTCTGCAAACCGAATATTAATGAATGGCAACCTGAAAAAAGTAAAAGAGAAATCCTACTCTTTCCTCCAAAGTAAAGTTTGAACACTTATTTAACTGGTACAAACATTAAGCTGACATGGAAAAGCATTTATTCATATTTCTACAACTGAAACCACTGAATTCAGCAAAAATTTTTGAATTATCTTAATTCTGATCAAATGACAAGGGCTTGTCTATTCACTATTTACTAAATGATTGTGCTCGACAACGGGTGCTGAGATGCTGAGGGATATAAATGTTCTGAAAATGGTTTATAATATTCTGATAATAGCAGCACTTGTGTTGAAAAGTAACCTGAGCTTTGTCATACCTGACATGTCTGGCACAAGCAACAACACACAAGTCATGTAATGAAACCTGGATGTGATCAATTAAAAATATTGATCCGAATATAATCCCTCTTATTGTTTTCATCACAACAACTAGTCTGTCAGAGCTGAGACCTGATGGTACACTAATGTTCCTGGTCTCTCTCTCCCGCTCCTCACTCTCTCTTCTCTCCCCTCTTCCCCATTTGTATCTGCCCACCCCAACCGGTTGAGGAGGATGGCCCCACACATTGAGTCTGGTTGTGCTAAAGGTTGCAGTTAATGAGCCAAGTTTTTCTCTCCACAGTCGCCAAAGTTTTTGCTCTATGTGGGAATTATTGGGTTTCTCTATCATTTTTAAGGTCTTGACCTTCTATGTAAAGTGCCTTCAGAAAATGTATATTATGATTTGGTGGTATACAAATAAAATTTTATTGAAGATTTGGTTTCAATATCAAGTTAATGCAAGCAGAATCAGAATGGCAAAGTGACAACATGGGTTTTTGCTTAATAAACAAACCAACAATGGGATAGCGGAGATGTTTTGGGGATTCTAGTTGCTACTAACAGTAACACACCAAGTAACGAACATATATTACAAAAACATTTGAAATAAAATCAGGTCGAATTATACTGTAAAAATAAAAACCCTATATACTGTACAGAGTTCAGAAAACATGAAGCTTAAAAAGGACTTCCTAGAGTGTAACTAGAACAAATCAACCATCACAGACTGTTTGCTTTAGTATGAAATATAAATTATTTTACCACTGTGGAATCTGCTTTTCATAATAAAAGTCAAGTGGTTCTCTGTTTGAACTCATGACAGACTCCCACCACACCATCCACCCTAATTACATTAGACAGACAGATAGAGGAGTGGGTGGTATACTCTTGCCAGGTTTTTTTAGTCACTTCATACACAGTGTAGTAAATGTGTGGTGTCTTCATCTCTTCATGAAGTTGTTCAAGGAGGCTGGGGTCCTCTGAATGGAATGGATATTCCTCCTCACTCTGTCTTCTAAGGAAGAGCTGGCAGCGCTTTCCAACTTCATGTCACTGCAAAAGAACATGGTGAGTGTTATTGAGGGTAAAAATTAAAACACGCAACCAAGTAACAAACTTAAGATATCTGGTAACCTTTACTAGTGGATTTCAAACAGAATAATAGAAATGACTCCAGAAACATCACACCGTCATGGTGCTCGGAAACTTACTGGATGAAGCCAGCATGACGCTCATGCTTGACGCTCTTCTCCAGCTGCCGTTCCTGCTCTTCTTGCTTCTCGTATCTCTTCACATTATTCTCTCTGTCCTCATCCCTCTGCTTGGCTTCGTCCATCATCTCCCGCCTTTTTCGCTCTAGTTCTTCTGCAGAGAGCTTCCTAAATCAGACAGAATTTGTTTTTACTGGAACTGATTCAGCATGATTGATTAAGACAATGCTCTGGAAAACAGAGTGCTTTGAAAACAGTATTTTCTCATTTCCTTGATCCAAACATCATAGTCACAGTAAGTACAAATCAATACATGTGGAGGAATTTGGCTTTTGTTGCGGTGGCTTTGAGAAGCATTTGTACATTTCTAGAGCTTCGTTAATCCGTCATAACCAGAACCGCATTTTAGGACAATCAATGCGTGTGGTGGCACAAGCTCAAAAACGTTGAAATAAAAGTTCTAGCAAATAAACACAAAGTATCATAGCAAGTTTTAGAATGAATTCCAACATAATAATATCATAATGGCAATATGAATGGCACAGATCCATATACATGTAAAGATTTCAATCAAAACAATGCAGAATTCTGTTTCTGAAGCTCTGTGAACACATACTTAGACACGTGGTTCGTCTGTCTGCGATAACTCTTCGTCTGTGGGCTGGAAGCTTTGGGCTCCAACTTCCTGTCGCTTCTGTGTGAAGAAGAGGAGTGCGAGTGACTGTCCCTGGAGCTCCTTTGAGGTGATTGGGACCGGCTCCTCTCACGGCGCGAGTGATTGGCGGGAGCTGAGGACTGGTGATGTCTGCCAGCATGGAGCTGAGAGGAAGAAATATAATGTTAGGACTTGTCAGGGTTCTGCTCGATTGAGAAATGAATCATTAAAGTCACACATTAGGTCTCTTTTCCTTACTGACCTGTAGACCGTAGCCTGAAGGATGATGGGAATGATGCTTTGTGTTTGATGAAGAGTCATCTCGTGCATGTGACCTAAAATATACAGACAATAATCAACACTATTGACTTAATTGAAATAATTGACTGAATCGTATGTGTTTATAGAAAACATGGTATTTTACATCATGTGTTTAGCTGGTTGAGCACAGATTAATCACATATGCAGTAGATTTTGAAGTTATATCTTTAACAATCTCATTACAAACCTGTGTTTTTTCTCATCATCCTCATCAGAGCTTGAATTTGAACTCCTTCTCTTGTGCTTCTTCTCCTTTCTCCTCTCTTTGTCTCCTTTCTTCTCCTTTTTTCCCTTCTTCCTCTTCTTTTTCTTGTCCTTCTTGTCCAGATTCTGGCGCAACTGTGAGAGAACAGACATTTTATCTTAAAAACTATACTTAACAAGCTCCAGCTCCTGATACAGAACTTCTTTTTTATAACACAAGTGAAGGAAAGAACATTTGTCAACAAATAATACAAATTTAGAATGACATAAAAAATCGTTTTAATTCATATTAAAATAGTAATTTTACCATTTCTTTGATCTTCCTCATCTTCACAGGATTAGTCAAGACTTCCCTTTTCTTTTCTTCTTCACGTTTCCTTCAGAAAACAAACAAAACAAAATATGAGCTAATTCGAAGCAGTGAAACATAATTTCAGCGGAAATTACGCTAAACTAACCTGATTTCAAAGAGGGGGTCTTCCCTGATCTTGGCAGCCAGGTCGAGGTTGGAGGCAGTGGTGGCTAGGTTGAAGATGGACCCGGGTAGGAGGCCGGTCTCAGCTGATGGACCGCTCTCTGGCTCCTCGTATTGGTCGGTGATCTGCTTGTCGATGGAACGTCCCAGCAGATACTCATCTCTGGACACCTGACCAGCAGGGCCCTGGTACATCCAGTCCAGGCGATCATCCTTCTTTCTGTCATCATACAATAAAAATAAAACATCATTTAGAGACTATTCTTCTGTGTCAACCACCCAAAAAATTGGCGTTGATAATATGACAGAGAACTTACTTGATGGCACCACTTTTCTCTGCATATCTGGTCATTTCTTCTCGGGATCTTTCCTCTTTCAGCTCTTTCTGGAGCTCCTCCATCTTCTTGACTTCAGCCTCATGCTTCTGCTCTGCTTTCCAAACACGCTCAATGTTTTTCATAGTCTGGGGATGCCAGCTCTTTTTCAGGTTCTGGCAGAGGACAAATGAAAACAGTTTGTTGTTGTGCCAGCAAATACAATCAGGTGCTACGTTTACTGTGAAAGGTAGTTTTGAATGGGTTTCACAGAATTACACTGAAAGCACTTTTAGTAGCAGAATGGGATCTGAAAAACCACATTAGTTACATTTTAATTTAGATTTTAATCAACATGACCTCACACCCCGCTGGCATTCCCCTACTCGTTGGCATTAATGATTTGACCTAATGATAATAGGAACAATAGTGATTACTCGGAATCCATAACACCTTCAGGTGAAATCTGAAACTGAATATTTCAAAAGAAATCTTGACTTTAACAACCAACTCTCGACTCTAATGCTAACAGTCATGCTAATATTAAGCTAATGCAACCTAGGTTGGCTGTTGATGTTAGTAATAGCTATTAAAATATCTACTAATTCGAATATTAAGAACGTGAGTGTTGCCGAAGTTAATTGTAGCTCAAAATAGTTCATAATATGTTTTAACAGACGATGTAACTAGCGTAGTGACCAATAATGAAACGAATATCTTTAAACATCCACATTCTAAATGGAGTTTGGTGTGATCGGTCTCTAAACGATGGAGAAAGCGCCAATCGTGAATACAACATCTTGTACTTACCAGGTCGCCTCCCCCCATCTTGAAATATTTGTCGTCTCAGTCCAAAAAGAAATGAAACTGGTCAAATTTGTTGTTTATAAAAAGTGGAACAACGAAAGTTGAACGCGAGCTAAAAAACCGAGCGCCCGAGGTTAAAGAGTGACGTATTTCCTGTTTGTCTAATTTAGTTCCGGTATCAGCTCGAGGTTCTTCGTGGAAAATCAACAGACGGTAAATAAAGTGGACACAGCACAATATGTGCGCGGCTTTTGATGACGTAACAAATTATAATTCTTACAGTTGACGTGTTTGAATCGTAAATGTGCTTTGATCTGCTTTGATCTAGCAGTTGGAATTTTTGTCAGCACGTAAGTCCAACGTTATGCCTTTGAAGATGTTTAGGTAGGAGAAAAAAGAAGAAGAAGCAGATCCAGTAGATGGCGCTAATGCACCTTGACGTTGGTTGCCACTCAATATAAACCGAACAAAGAAGAAGAAGTTCCTCACCCCCCCCATAAAACAAAGATTATTTTGAAACATAACACGTTTTTAAAATGGACATACCTGATCCAACAACTCAGTGGTTTGTTACATCAGAGTAAAGTCAGGGATTTTTTTTTTTTATTTAGATGCAGGAGCAATATATGTTTTAAATATAAAATACATTAATATATATAATATACGGCTTCTTTTGCCATTAGATATGTTGTGAACCCACAGACTCATCTTATGATCCCTTGGGGTGTCCAGAACCCAAGAGAGGAAACCACCCATTCAACTAGAATGAAACCACATTTAAATCCAATAGATTTTTTGCACACTCATAAATATCAGTTTCCTAATCATACCTGATTTTATTTATGAAGATACATTCATTATTTTATGCGAAAGCAACTTAAATGTTGAAAAACACCCTCACAATATTAAAGAAAGTGAAAACATTTTCCTGTATCACTCCTGACCAATACTACATCTTTCCACCAAGTTTCCAGTAGTTTTCCCATAATCCTGCTAACTAACAGAAATGTATGCATAACCTTCTTGGTGGAGGTAACGAAACTACTACATTTAAACAGTTAAGAATAATTATAACTTTAGATGTAAGAGCAGCATCTAATTGTACAGAAAATAAAATGTTAGTATTACCTACATCGCAATACTTGATTCATGATACAAATAATTAGAGACTCTTAAACATACAAAACTACTACTACTAATAATGATAATAATTAGTCAAACTTCACAAAATAAATGGCCTCTTTGTCTTATCTTCTCCTGTAGATAAAGGTTCAACACAGACACAGAATATAGTTTTTTTATTTAATAAAGGACAATAATAGATTAAATACAAGTTATTACACCATGATGCTTAACTTAATAAAAGTTTTTGAACCTATTTTATAACAGTTTCCACAACTAAGACATTTACTACAGCAACCAATTCGAAAAAGGTGGTACATTTTGTTCTACTGAACATAATAAAAGAAAATATCACGAGCCTATCTATAATCACATCAACAAACATAATAATAATAGTCAATATGAAATAATTGACTAATGTTTAAGCACTATCTTCCTCATCTTATCATCTATACATAAATACAGCAACCATGAGCCTCCATAATGCAGGCTCGCTAATGTAGAAATCTCAGCCTAATGTGTGTAATGGTTTACATACATCCTAATAGTGTCTTAAAGTGTAAAGCTGCTCACACTGCTTGCTACAGAACTACTGATCATACAGGACTGATTATGAGGGTTAACTATCCAGAACAAATTAGCCTACCTAAACAACTTCTGCTGCGTGGGTCGTTCAAATTCCTTGTATTTCATACTCGACTGCCAACAGCACAGTCTCTCTCTGCATGTTGATCGAATAAATGGTTTGTCATATTGCAACAAAGCATCTTGTCAAATGATTTGTGTTGTGTTGAGCATGAAAAACCTGCAGCTTCAGACAGACCAACATCTGTTAATAAAATGTGTCGAGAGATTGGGACTATAGCTTGATCCGACATGCAAATGATTATGAAGGTGATGATGTTTGGGAAAACTGTGTACAGTTTGATGTTTAGTACAGATTGATGTTTAGTATTGGTAGTGGTTTGCTTCCTCAAGGTCGGGTCCTTTAAGATTTTCTGTTGCACATTTATGATACCAAAATATTATCCATTCTTTTTGCCACTTCGGGGCAGCAGAACAAGTTGTAAACACAACATTGACACATTATCACCACATGAAACTGTAATGGCGAACAGTTGCCAAATGGCACATGCAGCAGAAACAGAGCAGCCATAGCACTGATATGGAGCTTTGGTTTTGTTCTTCTGCTCTTTAGCTGCTGTACAGTATACTCCATCTCTTCCACCACCTTGTCTGTCTGCTGTTTGGCTGCTGACGGCTTCACCAGTTGCTTGCTGCTGAAGACAGGGTCGATGAGAGCAGTGCTCAAATATGATAAAAGTGCCACTGAGAGGAACTGCAGTCAGATGATAATCTGTTAGTTTGTCACTATGATCAACACCTTTCACATTACACAGTCATTTGATCCGTTTTGTTTAACAATATATTAATAAGTGCAGCTTTAAACCTTGGGACTGCATTGGCCACTGGATGAAGGTACGTTCCCGTACCCATGATGTAATGAAGTTCTGCTTTGTGCTGGAAGTTTCATTCATCACCAGCAGCTTGTTGTGTTGACAGGGTGGATCTGTGGAATTGTGTTTATATCAGCATGTCCCAACAGAAACAAGGATTCATTTACCCAGGCAGAATTTTCTCCCCATGCCCAACTCCATCTTCTTGTTCTTACCCAACGGCAGCGGAGGCGCCATCTCCAGCTGCTGGGACCACTTCTAAATTAGGATTTATGAGATTATTTTTCCCACATCATGTAGAAATTAGTGGTTTCTTTGCTTTGTTCTGTTCCATCTGGTAACCTGAATACATGTTTATTATATGATATATATATTGTATTATATTATATTGTATTATATTATATTATATCAGGATCACATCACATTAGTTTTCATTGTGGACACTGTCACAGCACAGCATTGTTGTTTGTACTTTCCTTTTGTTATGAATTATTTTAATTATTTAAATACCAGCATACACACACCCAGTTCAGTGGCATGTACTGTCGAGTATGCAAATGCCAATTGACCTTTTAAAAATTAGAAAAAGCTGTTATTATATTCCAGTGTCTCATAACAAATTGCACAGTAGGCTGCACTCACATGGCGACAGTCTGAGACAAATAGAAAATATTGTCACTGTCTGCTTTCTCTGTGATTGATTTCATTGTAAACAACATAATAAGCCACCTTCAGTGGGACTGTAGCTCTAGCAGCAATGAAAGTCTAGCAACTAGTGGCAGCTTCTGCTCGGTTGCCTGCTCAGCCACTTTCCACCTAAAGTAAACAGAGCGGAAACTTTGATCCATTCGTTAAACTCATGCTTTCTCTGTGTGTTATAACGTTTAGGTTCACTGAGTTGGCCCAGTTGACAAATTCACGGGACCACAGACGTGTAATTCCATCCAGCTTGCATTAGTAAAAGTCCAAACTTTTCTTCTTTTCTCTATTCTATTGTGAAACTATGACACCTCTTATGACAGAGGTGTGACAGAACTGATGGTGAACCTTTGATATCAGATGAAGTTAGCTGGACTGCCCTGTCACACTAGAGACTGACGGGTCTGTCTCACATTTCAGCTTCATCGGAGGCTCTGTGGTGTCAGACACAGACACGTTTGAGGCTGACTGAGGGGGAGTGGATGCATCAAAGCCCTTATCCATCCTGCCATCTCCGTTTACCCTCTCCTCCCCGTGTCCTGGCGGGGACTCGTGTGTGCGCATGTGCTTGGCCAGGTGGTCGTTGCGCATAAAGACTCTGGGGCATAATGCACAGCTGAACTTCTTGGCTCCCGTGTGCGTCTGCAGGTGGCGCTGCAGTTCATCAGAGCGTGTGAATCTCTTGCCACAGAAGAGCCAGTTGCAGACAAACGGCCGGTCTCCACTGTGCCATCGTAGGTGCGCCTTCAAATGGGAGGTCTTAGCATAGGCTTTTCCGCAACCGGGGATGTGGCAGTTGTGCATGTGCTTCCTTCTGCTGTCATCAGTGCTCTGGCCCAGCTGCTCGGCATGGACGCAGTTAGGGCAACGACACACGGCCTGACCGGAGCCTCTGGAAGAGGAGCGGCGCTGGGGCTTGGGACGGGCAGAAACAGAGGTCTCTTGCGGTTCCTCAAGAGAATATGGGTCTTGCTGCAGCATTTCAGGGCCCAGTGGCTCCATCTTGAAGCCATCCTGGGGGTAGAGGTGAGGCGAGTGTGAGGCTGGAGCGTGTTGAGCTGAAGGCAGGTTGCACAGCTGTGGGTCGGAGCCATAGGGCCCTAAAGATGGCTGCAACCCCATGGAACTCCCTGGACTCACTGAAGGCAAACCTACACCCTGGCCCGTCTGCAGGTCTATCCAGCTGCCTGGTTGGACGTCCCTGTGGAGGTCCCACCACGAGGGGATGTTCATGTCTTCTGAGCTGCCACTAGGTGGGGCTGTCCGTAACCAGGGCTCGTAAGGGTGGGCCATCTGAGCAGCTGGTGCAGGTGCAGGATTGTTGAAAGGGTCAGCCGCTCAAGTGTTGTATCTGTCTGGTATGGCTGAGAAGATTACCACATACTGGAACGGTAATGCATTGAAAACCCCTAAAGAAAGAAAGAACAGAGAAATAGTTAAGTCTTCAAATCTCTCATCTCTTTCTCAGTTACATTTTTTCAATGACTTCACTGAACCAAAAGCTGCAACTTTGAAGTCTTGAGGTCATTTTTCTCAATCTGACAGACTTTGAAGTCATGCAGCTTGTGGCCTAAATCCTCCTGTCTACAACATTTATATGGCCAACCCCGAGCACACCCCCTTCATGGCCACGGATACTGGCGTTCTCACGCTGCGTGGCCGAGGAGGCAGAAGAGAGGGGGAGACAGACGTGTCCAGGCAGAGGCCTGCCACATGCATCCGCTGCCAGGTACTTCCCATGGAGGACAGTCAAAGACAAGCGCAAAGAAAACAACATCATCGGCCCTGAGCAGAGGTAGTGGCAGCAGTGGGGGGAGATAAATGCTTGCTAGATCGGGGGGAGGGCCGAGTGAGAAGGGGAGTGTTGACAGGAGAGCAGTTTGGTGAAGGAAGAAGTTCCAGGGAGGTATGGCTGCAGGCCAAAGTGTATTTGTACGTCTCAGAGGTTTGTGAAGATGAATCCTGGCAGACAGGAGAACCAGTTTTTTTATGAATCACACATGATTTACAACAACAGCCCTCAAGGCAAAGCTACAAAAGGAGCCCCGTAAAATGCCCCGCCTCCTACACACTGGCAGCAGAATGCATCAGCAGTTGCAGACTGACGGCATTCATGAGAATGGGAGTCCAACAATAACACGCAAACAATTCCTTTATGCCTTTATGTGTATAATTATGGGCGCATGCTCTGAAACAGCATCCTGTCCCCAACAAGCTCCAGGTATGTACACTTGTACATATATCTCAAAAGCGTCAGTTAGCCATCCCACGGAGGAGGAGGGGCTCTAATTTTTAAGGGTGACACAAAGCTTGTTAAAGCTCAACAAGTCTGTGGAAATTTATGACCGAAGGTACCAGCCTAAAGGACTCGGCTCCAAACATGTCCTAGCCCCAAACAATCTTGTTGACTTCCACCACACCCCCATCACATCTACAATTATCTTTACAGCAGGAAACAGTAAAGTAGTCTGAAGCTTTAGAGACTGGTATCTTAGTCTCGAGATCAGTTGGTTTACTACTACTACTACCATATCTCAACTTACAAACTACACAAGCTCAACTGGATGACATACATCACGTCTGACATGTGGATCCATCAGAGGCATGTGGTTCATGTTACAGGTGCTGTCACTCTGACAGTGAGACACCCCCTGAGAAGATGTCAATTTGTTAATTCTGCTAAACCAAGAGGATTACACATCTTCACAACTTGAGTCAAAACCACTCAGAGATGCTTTCTGGTTGCAATGAAATCGTAAAGCAATTAGCTTGAAATTCCCTAATGAAAGGTCTGCTGCTAAAGGCCAAGCTGATTTATTTCATGGCGGCCTGGAGCCATAAGTAGTGCTCTGTAATTTTTTGGGAATGCGACTCAGACGCACAGCAAAATGGTCCAACCCAACTCTGTTCTTACTTTAACACCGTAAACAAACCAAGACAGGAGCAACCTCCTCTCTTTGCTTAAGTGCTGGGAGCGTTGTGAGCTCCGAAGGGAAACAGCTGGCATAGGGGGGCCCCCAGGGGGGACGGCAGCCTGGGAGGAGTAGGATGGTACAGAGCAATGACAGAGCTCTGGTCATAAAACCTGCCCGACCAAGACCCAGCACAGCCCCCGGTTAACAAGGCTGCCATCATGAAGATGCACAAAGAGGGAGCGATGAAGAAAGAACTTCATCTGTGATTTTTTTTAAATTTCAACACAGTTGCTCTCATGGATGTGATTTTCAAATATTTCCAAATTTGGAAACCTACTAATTAGGCTTTTCCAAAAGTGGCTCCCCTTTTCAGCCTTCTTAAATTGCTGGTTATTGTTTTAACATGAATTTATTTTGAAGTCCGTTTAACAGCATCATTTACTGTTCCAGTAAAATCCTCAGTCCATCCACCACACGTCTCCTAGCCCACCTTATCTTATCACAGAGGTAGAATAACACAATGGGAACAGCAATGCTGACTGTCTGTGTGTGGACACTCCAAACAGACTAGTTTGAGTTAAATGGCATTTACAAGTAGTTTGTTTTAACTTGCTCAGAGTACAAGATGGGTGGAGCAGAATACAACGGTTGAGCAGGGGTCAGGTCAGTTGACAGAGGGACTGTGGCGAAGTGCATTAACAAGGGGAATGAATCTGACTTTACAGTTATAATGTGCAGTGTTTGGATTCAAACTACAATGTCACCTGCACAGGATCAGGATGGTGACATACAGAGCTGGAGATGGAAGGTTGATCAGTTTCTCTGTACTTTAGTTTGACTGAGTCAGTTTAGATATGGATGACAGCTTTACATCCTCAGTGATTTAAGGGTGTCTGTCTGATGCTGATTTATACACAGTTGTGTAAAATGCCGTCCTTGCTGCATATTTTACTACAATTTGTACAAGCTGCTGGTGTTTTCCCTTACAGCAACATTTAACATAATTTTGTATCCTTCTGTGGACAAAGTGCAAACAGATATCTATTTCACATGTGATTGACAAAGTGTGTGAGTCGCCATTATCTGCTACTTGTCTGAGTGCTGGCTCTGAAACTCAGACTTTACTTCATTGTAAAAATGCACAAAAACCAGTTGCCATGTGAACACAATTCTATGTGCTTTATAGGTTTCAGTATTTATGTCTCAATGCTCAGCGGGATTAAATATCAACGATACAGACAGGACTTATTCCACGATGAGATGGCACCTAAGTGTGGCAGTAAAAATATACACATATAATGTCAAATTTAACCAGTGTAGCTGTCAATATTGTCAAGATACACACATACAATCATGGAAAGTTAAGTACTTATGTTAAGTTTCCTATGTACTTTTGTGTATTTCCATTTTATGCAATTTTTTGTAATATATATGCTTTACTACCATTCAATTTCTTAAAGTTTATTTAACACATAAATGCATATTTTATACATAAGAATCTCTTTAAAAGATATTAAATTTGTTGTCGTCCAACATTATACAAAGTAATTAAAATTACTTCACCTCACCTCCAGACGTTACAGCGTTAAAGTACCACATCTCAAAACATCAATAATAATGATCCGATAATTTGATAATATAATAACACTCCCTGGAGCCATTTCGCATAATGTTTTTTTCATTTTTAAAGTTGTAACTACACTGTAAGTACCTTGAATATAGAACTTGAATATTTACAGTGTGGTATTGATACTTTTAATTAAAAGTAAATAGTTTCAATACTTCTTTATCACTACATATATCTTAATTGTGGCTGCATTTGAAATACTTATCCATCACCACAATCAAGCTGTTGAATGAAACCCTTCCTAAAAAGAAAAAAATATTTAATAAAAAAAAACTCCAAATGAAACACATTGAATAAATTGACATTATTAAACCCAATGATGTGGACTTTTTATTTTCATTGAAAATCTTCTGTTGAATTTACTCTCTAAATTTGCCTTTTATTGTACAGTCTGGGAAATGTTTAATTTCTCCCAGGTTTTCATATGAATCAGGATTTTGTTTGTTGTAAGAAAAAATTCTACTTTTAATAACCTAAATGATTTTATAGCAGGAAAAAGAGACACAAAAATGACTAAAGATCACAATTTAAAATTCACAGAAACAAATGTGTGGACTTTCTCAACACATGCAGATTTGATTCATTCATTATAACAAGCGTGATTCTCCCTCCGTTGTTGGACATTTCAAGCGACACATTATTTAAACTTACTAAGATGTTAATAAATAAATTCTTAGTAAATGATATAGCAGGCGACATCCCATTGAAATTCACCCTTCCACACAGAAAGGTCAGTCTGCTCGAGTTTAGCTGCAGAAAACGGTCAGTTAAACATAATCCACACTTTGATGCTTTTGTACCTGAGAAACCTGGACTTTATATTTATACATTCAACACATATTAGTAAAAATAACACAATAATTACACAAATTGAAATAAAGTACATTATTTCTTAGTCTGATTGCAGCTCTCAAGCACTCATGTTTTTCAAGTTAAAGGGGTTTATAGTGTGTATGTTGAGTTTATTAAATGATCTGTTTATTTTAACACATTATTAACTTTATTTTATCTTCTTTAGTCATGAAGGGACTTTAATTTATCTGTATCTGAATTCAAGCCCAAAGGATGTGGCTGTATCATAATGAATTATCGATGATATACTGTACTGTAGTATGAATGAAGATCATTTGATTCATAATCCACATGTCCTAGTATAAACAGAGGCATACGAGTGACAGGAGGTTGCGGTGATAGAGAAAACTCAAACTCCTGAGTTACCTGTTGTCTCTTGGAGCTGCTGCTGCTGCTGCTGCTGCTGCTGCTGCTGTTGTTATTTTCTTTTTGGAAGAACGCTGGAACCCTGTGTGAAGAATCGCGGTCTCAGCTCAGCTCCGTCGCTTCTCCCCTGCGTAGAAACGTGCCCAGAGAGAAATAAAATCCTCATCATATTTCAGCGGCTCCAGGTGAAGGACGCTTGCAGGTAGACAGTGTTCTCTGCACTGACTCACTCTGTGATCACGTTCGAGTCTTTGAGGCTCTCCAGGCTCCGCCCCCGGCTGCTCCGTGTGCTCCCCGGCTCAGGATGCGCCCTCGGCGGCTGCAGGTGAGGAAGTGGCTCCATGCGAGACAACACAGGTGCCAATAGTGGAGGTGCAAGTACTTTTACTGTATCTAAGTACAAACCTGAGGTACTGGTACTCGTACCTTTATTCCACTGCAGTTCAGATAAGAGTATAGTGATTTCTTTTGACTTTACTACAGTTATTTGATAAGCTACTAGTTTCTTTACCACAGGGGGAACACTGCGGTCAGAGGTCAAATGGCATGGTCAATGACTGGATCATTTCTAAATGATTATTTCAATGAATAATCGCTTGATGCACCTTAATAATTAAATTACAGCAAATCTCTACCAAGATCTTTCATGCAACAAGTGATGAGCTCATGCTATAAGACACCTATAGATACAAATCAACCAACAGTATAGCTACAAACAGATGAGCTTATTGTTGATACTTAATGCATCAACAATAACATTCTCATATAGGTACAATACTCACAGGGTACATTTATTTATTTTACTCTATTGGCTACTTTTGGTACTTTGACGTACTGTACATTTTCTTATAATCACATACAATCTTTTAAAAAATTTGATATTGTTACTCCAGTGGTTCACAAACTGGGATCTTACAGCTAGATTATAAATAATCAATTTTAATTTAATTTAATCCTCCCATCTTCCAAACTACAGCGTTGACAGGTGAGTGATTCTGTTTGAAGTCTGACAACAACTGCTTATCCGTAAAGTCTAAAAGTCTGAATCTTAAGAAGTCAACAAAAGTATTACTGGGATAATGACATGCTGAGCTGAGGAACATCCACTTTGTATCAGCTGGGAAATTGACTAGTCGAAGACAGTGATTTATTCTGATGAAGATCGAACTTTATTTTATCAATATGTACAAATAGATTCAGCAAGTTTAACAAATATCAGTGATCACAGCATACGTGCAAGAGTTAGGGACCTGAAAATAATAGTTTGACGTGAAAATATGAAATCAAAGACCACTTGCTAGCTTTTCATTGTACGCCCCGCCCCCCTCCCTGAGAAAGAGAGTAAATTATCATTTCTGTCAAAACACAACGTCTGTATTTCCTTTTTCGTGGTTGATATGAGTAAACGATATTGAGTTTGTAAAATAAACTACACACATCATTTTAAACATCATATTTGCAGCAGCATTATTTCAAAACTACAGAGTATTTGATACTTCACATAAATACAACACATTATTTATTTGACATCAGGTAGAAGGTACATCATAATGACTTATCATTCTACACTTTATCGTTATATGGATGTATCATCTTTACATGTTGTACAGCACTGATGCAGTGACCGAGTCAGGGTGGTGACCACAGAGTGTTGAGACCTGGAAATCCTTTGATTGCAGACGCTCCTGAGAGGTGGTTTGACCCAGGCTACAACACATGCACAACACACACATCTGAATATCTTACTTGGCAAAAAATAAATAAGAAAAACAATCACTTCTGTGCGCACAAGTTCTGCGAATCAAATCATGCGGACCCTTTAAAGAAACAGATCACATAAGAATGAACTGTTTTAAATAAACTGTTGTATAATGTTTATGCGAAATGTAGATTTTTGTTTCCTTGTTGGTCTTGTAACATACCACAGTTTATTCTGTAAGTTACTTTGAAAGTACATCACACGTTTAATAGTTTTTAACATCATCTTCCTTTGAGGGCTTTTTTCTTTTTTGTCTCCTCGCTGAGTTAATTCCTTTCCTGTCACAGCATGTTGGTGGAGCAGCTTCAAATCAACTGACAAACACAGACCACAGACAGGCCGGCGGGAAGTGACTTCCTACCCTCTCTGCTCTCTTTTTCTGAAGCAGCACTTTGCAAATGCTCAGTTTAAACTGATTACATGACGGTCATATAAAAGAACCACTTGGCGATCTGCAACTATTGACAGAGGATTCAACATGCGCCTCGATAGATTCATACACTCGATCGTTTCATGAAGAGTGATCCCGCTTATCAGGAAACTTAATTTCTCTCTAAGATTTTAGCATTTGAAAAAACTTTAAAGTGTTTTATGTGTAAATAACTGCAAATAAAAGTCACACATAGCGAATTTAAATCTAATGAGATGAATTTGTTTCCAACACAGTATAATTCAAATCAGTGTGATTAGTATAATATCTCCGTGCCTCATAACTCTTAGTATAATGTCTTTGTACACTTAGGGATCAGGCCGCTGAATTGAAGACCACACACCACGTCTAAATGGTGTTTACCGACGTCTTCAAATAGTCAAGCTTATTTCCTCATGAATACAATGCAGCACAATCAGAAAGAGACTGCTTCGTAACATTTAATTACGGCACAGTTTCAACCAGGGGCTTACAAATTCTCTTAATGATTTAAATGTGTTTAGATAGCTTGTTTGACAGTTTTTATTTCTGTCACTGCTAACATTTTTTTTGTGGAAGAGTTTTTGTTTTGTGTACATGCAAATGTTTTTGGTTCTTTAAAAACTTTCACAAGCAGGCTTTCCTACCGATATTTACTCTTGACATTGATTCAACCAAATCCCTGTGAATTTCAGTGAGGTCAAGTAAGTGATTGTTTTGTATGACTGCAGCACCTTTGACCTTTACTGTTTACACCTAATCTATCGACCTATTACAAATTAGTTTTCCATAGGTGTAGCTGATCAATTTTATATCATAATCATTCTCGAAAGGATTCATTATCAAGCAAATTGTCGAGATTGTTTTTACTCTTGGTATTAATCACGCTACATTCACAAACCAATAGAATGATTGCCTATTACGTGGCTTTGTTGATTGGACAAATGATATCACATGTCTCTATCAAAGGGTCTCTGTCATGTGTGACACACTTTTATATACAACAATTACATTCGACTATCTTAAAATGAAGCATCTGAGGAAACATGGTGAATAAGTCTTGAAAAAATACAATAAAGGAAGCAAACTTTGAAAAGAGGTGAACAAAATGGTCACCTTTACGAGGATATGGTCCTGTTCAAAGCTGTGGACAAACGATACTGAGATACTTTGAGATACTGATGCATGGTATGATCTGCCAGTGTCTGTAATGCAATATTGTGTTTTAAATAGGGCAGAGTCTAAACTGAACATTTGTAGATACTGTTTTATTTTTTTTAAACAGTTTGAATGTGTGTATAGTATGTAATTAAGATACAGCATTATAGCACTGGAACAGGCCAAAAAGCTTGACTTATTTGGAAATAATTATCTAATGAATAGACTGAATCTCCACACAACTGAGCAAACACTATCAGTAGAGGGAGAACGTATGAGTTGAAATACTCATTGAAATCTAAATTCAAGGGTAACATGATTTCAAGGCCAACCTACAAAAGGTAGGTTGATTTCACATCCAGTCTGCCCAGTCAGAGAAACAGGGAAGATGTTGTCATGTAAAACGTGGATGAGCTACAAAAGGTCAAGGAACATGAAGAACAGGCAGAGCAGCAACTCTGGTTTAAGCTTGTTTACCTTTCTTCATTCTCTCTCTTGGACTGAGGACGGACTACAAAATGGAGTGATTCACAAAGTGATGGGGTGGGCCACAGCTTGTTGGTTAGCATGCTAACTCCAGTATATATCTCTGCAAGCAATACATTGATGTCTTTAACGCAATGTCAAAACAACCATCCATCCATCCATCCTAATTTCGAAACAGTTATTGCTTTACATTCTGGTGACAGTTTTATCAATTTTTTTGAATGTTTTAAAGTTTAGTACTTACATATTGCCCCAATAAAGAAATACTATTACCCCTATTAACTTTCCACCCAAGGATTAGATAATGGTTGACACTCTAGTCTTTAATATGATGCTAGTGCCAGCTACTGGTAGCTTAGCTTAGCAAAGACGGAATAGGGGGAAACAGCTAGCTCTGTCCAAAAGTAAACAAATCCACTGAGCATAACTTTCAAAGCTCATTAATTAAAACATATTTCTTTTCTTGAAATTATATGTAAACTGATTAAAAAAATATATATTTTATGGTATGGATATGGTTCTACAGGGGTTTGTATGAAACTGACCATGAAATAGTTCAGCACAGCTCGTTTCCTCATTGAAATAGCCACCTTATTTGAGTCAAATAAACAAGACATAACATATGAATGGGTGAGCTTTAGGGGTGCTAATGTGTGGATTTCCCCAGTCTTTGTGCTAAGCTAATCAGCTAATGATGGTGCTTTTATACTTAACTCTTAAACATGAGAGTGGTATTAAGATTCTCATGTCATGTTTGTGATGTAAGAACATGTCAATGGATCTGACCTTATATATCAGTGTAACTATTTGTCAGTGTCCTACACACCCCAAAGACATTGCATCACTGCTTGTTAGTATCTATTGTATATTTAATTACAGTTATTATTCAGGAACAAGTTTGTGGAGCTTTTGCTTTGGTTTCCCTAAAGGTTAAAATAGTTTACGTGAGAGATCAGTTTGAATTCTGGAGCCTTCAGTTTATGTGCTTGTGTGCGTGCGTGTGTGTGTGTGTGTGTGTGTGTGTGTGTGTGTGTGTGTGTTTACAGCTTGGGACTTTCCTTTAAGGATATGTGTTTTGTACACAAGATTCCCATCACATGAAGTTGGTTCTGATTCTGATTCACTGGCCTGTGGCTGGTTTGACTTGCCTGTTGTCCCACGGGAACCACACTGGTGTCCCAGACAAATCCCCCTGCCAACACGCCAGCCTCCAGAGAACTAGGCCGGCTAAAGCCCTACTTCCCCTCCAGCAGCAGAAAAAAATCCAAGCAAAGTAAACAGTAAGCACCTAGTAGTCAACTTCCTTATCCTTGTTAATTATTCAAAATCCCAAAGGAGAGACCGGCCCACAGTTGTCTTCTGAGTCTTTTTTTTTCTCATACAGGCACTCACTCAACATAACAGCCCCCCTCTCCTCCAGCCTCCCCTTTCAACTTCAAACCCAGTCATTTCTGCAAGCAGCGCTTTGATTGTACCGAACACCTGTATTTTTCGAGGAGAGACTTCCTTGTGAGCCCCCGCCTCCCATCTTTGATTGTTAAACAGCAGTGGCGCCGTCATTACTGTCTGAGCGACTGATGCCGCCCAGCTTCCCCTCCCATCTTCCACCTCTGCCTTTTAACCGGAACTTTAATTGCTCAGAGAAAATTTGGATTGCTTTATTTTATCTAATTTTCAAAACCCCCTTTTTGTGTGTGTGTGTGTGTGTGTGAAGGGTTGTAAAACTTTAAATGTGCCTAGGTGGATTCATCAGATGAGGCAGAGATGATCACAGATTTCCTAACAGCTATAAACTGAGCCTCAACCCAGAAATGTCCTCAGGTTTGTTTTAAGAAGTGGGAACTTTTTTAATGTTCAACATAAAGTTGGTTTTAACCAGATGGACACAGACACCCAACATGTTTTCTATTTCACCAGTAATCCTCCTGGAAGACAGACAGACAGACAGACAGACAGACAGACAGACAGACAGAGACTTACACACACACACACCTTTGCGGCAGTAATACTATGCTTTATTAGACAGCCTCTCCTGCCATCCTGTCTCCCCCCTCAGATTAATATCCCCTGGGCTTCTCACCAGCTGTTTCCGTCCCTTAACACCCCTCATCTTCCTCCGGCCAGCCCTCCACTTCACATGGCAGGGCTTACAAACTGGGCCACAGCGCCTGAGTGGCTTTAGGAGAGGCTCTTGGCTTAGTGTGTGTGTGTGAGAGAGCTGAATGGCAGATGTCTGGTCCACAAATCTTGAACTATTTCATGATGCTGAGTCACCGTGTTGATAAGTTGATGAAATATTTGAACTTGGGTGGTTTACAATACCTTATTTGAAGAAAAACGAAACCAGACATATTGTACATACTTTTATACTCAGGATTAGATTTTTTAAAAATATTTTTTGGCTAATGCTGCTGTCATTTCAGCTACCCTGTTACTGATGTTGAATATCAAACAAAGTTCTTTTAGGAGAAGAATCTGTCAATCTGATTTTTCATCACTTTAACGTTCAGTGCAACGGTTTCTAATGCATATTATTGTTTTTCACTGTGTTCAGTTTCACTCTGAGCTTGTTTCTCTGCTTGTGAATGTGAATGTGTTTGTGTGTGCGTACTGTATATGTGTGCAAGGTCTCTCTTGGGTGTGTCAGCCTTTGGCTCAGGTGGGTGTTTACTTCTCTAGGTGTTTTTACTGTTTGTGTGTAAGGGCAGACAGGATGTGCGATGCTTGTCAGCACACTCCAGGAGATGAAAGGACGGAGAGGGTGTGGAAGTAGCCAAGTGCTGTTCAGGTAACAGGTTGTCTTCTCAGAAATCTCTCAAGAATTTAGTTGTGTTACCATCAGCAGACCTTGTGAGCCACGAGGGAACAGCATTCACCACCAGGCCGCTTCAAAACATAACTCAGCACCTTTCACAAATCTGGACATAAGTGAGCACTGATAGGGTCCAGGTGCTCAATCTCAAAACACAGCCATTAGTCAAACTTTCGGAGCAGCTAGGTTGGTGCTCCTTGTTTCCTGTGTGCTCAGATGTGCGTGTGACCTGTTATTAGACTACCTACATTTAATTTATTGCATCACCAAAACTTTACAAAGACAACATGAGTCAGTTTTAAGAATGGGGCCTACTGACATGCATAATAATGAGCAATAGTTGTTGACACGACAGCACTGGTTTGGAGGACGGAAATTACTTACTTAGAATGTTGTCACTCACTGCGATGCAGCTGGGCAGGTTTTAGAACCTACGTCGACCATATCCATGACAATCTATTCATATCACAGGCAAGTTATTAGTTTCACTCCATTATGTTAATTTACTGCTCTGTCTATGCAATGTTTTGTGTAAAAAAAATGTTGACCCAAAAGAAGACAAAATATTTTCTTTTGGAGTCGAAATTTGCATTTATCAGGAGTTTTGTTCAAAAGTCCACCAGCTGGTTTGCTAAATTTGACTTTTACTGCTGGGTGGGTACGATGTGTTCTTGGAAAACAGCTGCATGGTGCTTCCTGTCACTTCTTGGCAATGTCTTTCACATGTACGTATTTGATCCATTGTTGATATAAAAATTACCGGTGTGTCAACTTTTCAGTTTCTTGTCACTGTTCGAAGCTTTGATTTGCTCAAATGGGCAAACAACCAGCAGTGGGTTCTAGAGGCCTTGAACCATTTATTTTTGTATTATTATAAAGAAACCACAGTACTATAAAGTTGATATATGAGTGGGCAATAAGAAGAAGAAGAAGAAGAAGAGTAGTTATAATTTGGGGGGAGTTGACCCCTCCCTCCCCATTTTTCCCTTTTTAAATACTGCCCTCGTCTAAAAGTGGCTGAGAGTCCCTCCGATTCAGCTGCCCCAACACCCTGCAGCTGACAGTTGGAGGGTGAGCCCCCTCATCTTTTAAGAAATGAAATCTACAGCAATATGACCACAGACCTCACTGAGCTGTTTTCAGATGTATTTTCTACTGAAGAAATCGTTCAGATTAAAACTGTTATTTTCCAGATTAACTTCTGGAAATGACATATTAACCCACTACAAATACTATTTTCGATGCTGTGAGCACTACAAAAAAAAAGATTAATTCCCACTGTTGCTCAAGGCAGAAAACTGAGAGACAGATATCTCAAATCCTGGACAAATAAAGCCAAACCTATCAGCATGGCTACACCACCAGAGTTGATTTAGAAATATTTCGATATTTATTGCTATCTGGTTAAATCAACCATTTCAAATGTTGGATTTTTGTGGACACAAAGAGCAGGTGGAAGGTGTTGGGAAGTTGGTGTCTGTCTGGAAGGACTGAGCCCACAGACAGGAAATTTCAGCGACATAATTCAGTGAAAGACCAGTAATGGGAGACACCCACTCGATAAACCCACTGACAAACAAGAATTCACCCAACTTTAATTACACTGATTAGCCAACATGTGATCCAGAGTGCTGGCAAAATGCAGTGGTGTGCAGTGTGGTTTTCACTGTGCCATAAACTGTGTCCCTCTCAGACTACAAAATAATGAACACCTCTTAAAAACATATTTCTTTGCTGCTTTTACATTTTTGTCTTTGAGATCAATGAACAGCAGAGACACAGACATTCTGATTCATAAGCGATGTCTCAATTCTTGGTTTCATCCTTTGGAGGCCGCATTTGAAGGTCGATTGCGTCACAGCGGTGTGACGAGACTGTCCTATTTCGAAGGCTCCTGCAATTGCAGTCAACAAATGCGTCCTTCCGTCCCCAAGCAATAAGCAAGATCCAACCGTTGGATAATTTTCGGGCCAACATATCCGCACTGGTGATGAAACTAACAAGCTAGCTATCTTGGCGGCAGAGCTGCAATTAGTGCAGCTGCTCAAAACAGCTAATGATGCAATGGTAAGCCCAGGACAAGCCTATGAGGCAATTACAAAATCCTTCATTGACCGGACCATCTCCTTTTGGTTTGGCCTCCACGGTTTTGGCCTTTTTTTGGCCTTTGTGGACCACGTAGGCCGTGTCCTTTGAAGGAGACGGCTCCTAAATTGTTATTCCCTGCTAAACCCTGATGACATGCATGAGCAGGGTTACTTATAAAACTTATGAAAGCTCCTTCCAAAGCAACACAACACATGCTAGTACAGTTTTACAGTCGAACATGACTAGTAAACTGAATTTAAAAAAGGTTTTAACTCTGGCAATTGAACATGTAAACTTGTTTACTTAAATGAATCCCAGGTAAGAGGTTTGTCCCACACATTCAAAGCAACATTATGGACACTGGCTTGTAATAGGGAGAAAGTAGCCTCTTTCATTCATTTTCATGTTTATGCATTTTATGCTCATTTTAAGTGAGCATTGGTGAGATCTCTCTCTCATGATAATACCGATACCAAATGACAGTCAGTGTCTTAGACTGCCAGAATACTGCCTTCTGATTTCCAGAATAAAGCCAAACGCATTTCTAACATCCCAACCCTACTTTGTAATGTGCCTTGAGACTTGAGTTATTATTGGGTGCTAAACACATACTGAACTGAAACTGAATTGATTTTTATCACTTAAACATACTTAGAAATAATTAAAAACAACATTCATCTCCTTAATTCCAAACACAGTTTGACATGTTTGTTACAGTGACAGCACCTCTAGTTCAGGAAGCTGGGGATCAAGAGGAATATCCACCATTCTGCTGTTTCATTCAGTGAGTGAGAGACTCCATGGTCGGAGCTCCATTCAAACCATAGTTATACTTTCATTTCTGAACATGAAATCTGTTTGAATGTTTGGACTCTGAGCTTACTAGAATTACTGATTAATGAAGTGACCACCCGAGGCTTCAGAGGCCACTGAGCAAAAAGTGCTGATTTAAGTAACACAGACATGAACTCATGAGTTCAAGTGAAGCTGAGGTCCAGCAAAAATGGTGAAACAAATATTTTGCATTTAATTACACTTTTATTACCTCTGCCAAGGTGGTTATGTTTTTGCCTCTGTCAATTCATTGGTTGGCTGGTTGGTTTGTTTGTTTGTCAGCAGGATTATGCAAAATCTACTGAACGGATTCCCACTAAACTCGGTGGGACACGAGCATGGGACACGGGCCAAGAAAAAACTTTTTTTGTGCGGATCCAGGGACAGATCCAGTATTTTTTCCCATCACATTCTTTAACATGCATGGTACTTGTTGAGAAAAATTAGGGATATTTAGGGAACTTATATTTAGACTGTGTGCAATTTGGTGCAGCTTGATTGACTTTAAAGGGATGGTTCACCACAAAATGAAAATTGCTTCATTATTTACTCAGCACTATGCCAATGGAGGGGTGGATGAAGTGTTTGAGTCCACAAACACAACAGCTCAGCAGCCAAATCCAATACAATTGAAGTATTGGTCCGCTGTGATCCACGCGCGAACACGGCTCCAGAGAAGGATACCAGGGGACATTTAGGCTAAAACACGGTGTAAAAGACGCTGTTTCAAGTCAAATTTGAATGCCGGGGTTTACGGACACTTGGATGACACCACACGAGCACTATGGAGGCATGCTGGGTTATTTCAGTTTTTTTTTAAACGTTTGATGAAGTGGTCATCATTTACTTCTATTGTATTGGATTTGGCTGCAACACTGTTTACCCCTGAAACTCCAAAAGTGCTTTGTGGACTCAAACACTTCACCAACCCCTCCATCAGCATTGTGGTGAGTAGATAATAAATACATTTTCATTTTTGGTGAACTATCCCTTTATGGGGACTGTTGGGTGATATGAGCTCCGCTGAGTGCCGTTCTAGTTCCTACATGCAGAAAGGGGAACTCTGCTGAGGGCAGACATAATGACTTTAAATTGCGCAGGATTATAAAAACTTCCCGGGTGTAGCAGAGAGTCCCTTGAACTTGGGTGCAGTGCTAAGCCTGATAATCAGCTATTGAGTGGTGTTGCTGTCCTGACCGACACACAGACTCATGATGAGGAGCTACCTCATGGCTCGGCTGCGCTGTGGCTTTCCTCCCAGGTGTGGGGTGGACGCAGTGAGACGGTGAGCTGTGCTTGTGGCCAGACGAGACGAGACCTTTAAGTACAGACCTTTGGATCTCTCCGTCACGTGACTCTATCTCCAACCTGCCTGCTCCGCGCCGGCCGTCCGCTCCCACCACTGACAATAAGAAGGTAAACATTTTCTACAGCAACACGCGCGCACGCACACACACACACGCACACACTAGCTGTAGATGACACACTAATATCCCGCAACTTCACCCCGTCGCCCAGTCCCCGGTGAAAGGCGACATGACGCGCGGGGGAAGAGGCGTCGCTGCTCCGGGCAGAGACGGGCGGTGACAGCGGGGATCACACCGCTCACCCGGGCCTCGTCTCCGGCATGAGCCTTCTCACGCCGAGCTCCACCACGGGAACCATCTCTGTATAGGCGCACAGACGAGGGCGACATTATTTCCGGGCTGAAAGCGATTTTGTGGTCGCAAAACGCGAGACGAGAGCGTTAAAGGAGCAACGTGGCGGTGGGATTTGTGGAGATTACAGTGGGTGAAGCGCTGCCTCCTAATCCCAGTGTGGAAGGGATGGCTGCAGCTGACGCTCTGCTAAGAGCCGGGTGGGGAATGGAAGGAGACTCTTCCTCTTCACTCCACACATGCACATTGTGGTCTGAAAGGGTGGAGGCTCACACACTGGATGTCAAACACACTGTCAGACAGATTAGTTGGAAGTCAGAGGCCTAATATGAGCTAGTTAGTTGGTTGAATTAGTGCTTATTTTACATCCCATTAGTTTTAACTAGAGCTTTTTATAAACAGTCTAAGGTGCATATTGAAGTTAGAGAACTTTGTGTTCATTCTACCTGGTTTATCTGCAGTGAAGATTTTATTTAGAAAAAATTATGAAACTGAATTTGCCTTATAACTGTTCACATGTGTGGCTTGTACATGAGTTCAGATGAATAACTTAACTGGTGTTACATTGTATGTCGACTATTTTAGAGGTCTGTATCCAAGTGCACAACTTTTCAAAATAAAAGCTCTTTAATTCAGCTCGATATAAAGCATGGCAGCAACTAAACTAACGTGATATTACTTCATAGACCAATTTCCAAAGAGGAAATTGTCATGTGTCATGACAGAGATCAGCATCCGTCTCACCCGAAATTGTCTGCGTCAAACTGATATGGTGAAATAAAAATATTCCAAATATATGAAATTATATTGTGGTGATTTTGACCTGTGGTGTCACCAAGTTGTGTACCACTGCTGTAGTTTATCTGAGGATAAAGAAAAACACATGTTTAACTATGTCCACTGACATACGGCTCACTGCCCCGACCCCACATATTAATATTAAAAGGATCAGATGTCTGAATCGTACTAAATTTGACACTGATCTTCCCTGGGCTATTATAAATACACATGCCTAGTGTGAAGCTGATAAGTGGAAGGGTTCGTAACATGCATTCCATATACAGACAGATAGAAAGACAAACAGACATTTGTGGAATTAGTAGGTAGATTCCTGTCCCCAGAGCCAGTGAGACCTCTGAGTGTTCACCCACTTAACTTGTATCTTTTACTGTTTCTCTGTTGCAGGATGGCAGAGGCTCCCATGTCATGTGATTGTTTTGTTTCCTTGCCCCCTGGTTCTCTGGATGACCATGTGGTTTTTGGGAAGAACTCGGACCGTCCTCGAGATGAGGTGCAGGAGGTGGCCCACTACCCTGCAACATCTCACCCTCCAGGCTCCATGCTGGAGGTAAACGACCCTGGACCGCCACTGACTGTCCCGCAACACCACCACTGCTGCCTCTGCGGCTCATGCATAATTTCCCCTGACACCTACACTGCAAACTTCAAATGATTTAAGACATAAAAAGATTTTAATTATATATCAGCTGAGAGCATTAATGCATCGGTATTCAAAATGTCTGAGACTAGTTGAAAGCGGAACATCATGTAGAAATATCCTGTTTAAGTAACTTAAATCACTGATGAAATTTGTTCTTATTTTCTGCCTCTGTCTTCTAAATGAGTCTTTTAGCTCAGTAGAACTAATGAGATCAGAGTCACTGAGCTTCACATAATCTGGGAAAGTTATACAGTTTGTCACCCAGTGCTGGTATGCCCCCTTTTTCCCAGTTAAAAAGGTTTTTGGGTTTATCCTCACTCTAGTTGAGGGTTAAGGGCAGAGGATGTCACGCCTTGCTAAGCGCTGTGAGGCAAATTATGATTTGTGAATATAGGCTATACAAATACAATTATAATAGATTGATTGTTATTTTACACACTGTACACAGTCGCCTACCTGCAACTCTTTAAATATTTGTACTTAAATACAATTATTTTCCTTCCTCTGCTTTGTTTTCTGAACGTAACTAATGAATACTCTTCTCTACACATAGTTGTGTTAAAATGCATTTGATTTTATCAGCCATGCCCTACCTTGCCTGCTGCAGGTCGTGCACATGACTCTGAAACCATCTGTGAACTCTAATATGACTTTAGTATAATGAAAAGCATTCTTCTCTCAGTCCCCCTGTATCTGATGTTTGTTTGTTTTTTACCTGCAGTGCACATACATCCAGATCCCTCAGGTAGAGCAGACTCACGCTGTCGTCCTTAGTAAACCTGCTTGGATGTGGGGCGCAGAAATGGGAGCCAATGACCAGGGAGTCTGTATTGGGAATGAGGCGGTCTGGACCCGAGAGCCCATCTCCCCCGGAGAGGCCCTGCTGGGTATGGACCTGGTCCGGTGAGCACCAGACATCTTTTACTATTGTAGTTATTCAAAAAACGATACATGGCTCATAAGCAGCTTCAATTTTAGCAATAAAGAAAAATACAGTTTGGATGATGTAAATTCAGGGGAAGTATGAATTTGAGCTTTTAACAAAAGGGTGTGTGAATTGTCACAAGCATGTTATGACAGGTAGTGAGTACTGGAACTGTAGCACTTATCTCTTCATCTCTGTGTATAAAACTAATCATCCAGTGTAAACAATGTGTAAACATCGCCAAGCAACTCAACCGATCTCTTGTTTCTATCTAATACATAAAAAACGTTAAAATATTTTGCCGTTAGTACGTTTTTAACCTTTGTAACAACATAACTGATGATTCACAAAGAGGAATCCCTAGTGTTACATCTTGAAGTAACCCGGCATGACTTTTGATTATCAGACTGGGGCTGGAGCGTGGTGACAGTGCCTGGGCAGCGCTGACCGTCATCACAGGCCTACTGGAGCAGCATGGCCAGGGGGGACAGTGCAGGGAGGATCCTCAACCCTTCTGCTACCACAACACCTTCCTTCTGGTGGACCGCAACGAGGCCTGGGTCTTAGAAACTGCTGGGAAGCTGTGGGTGGCACAGAAGGTCCGAGGTGAGGATGGAGGGTACCTGTGTAATCTAGACAACACATTTTTGTATATGTGCTGATCTGTTTATTTACTTGTATAGTACTGAGAGCAGAACCAAAATATCTTTACAGTTTAAAGACCTTTAGCCTGTTGTTTAATACATGGCTTGTAAAAACCTCAGATATGTTGCCTCCTCACACTGAACACATTTGAGCGTTCTGTTTTTGTGTGTGTTTATGTGCGTCATCAAAAGAAATATTTTGTTTGTGCAGATTAGAGATCAGTTGTTACTTGTTAACGGATTGTGTGTGCGTGTGTGAACATGTGTCTTAAGTAATTTCTGCAGGTAAAACATCTAAGAGGTTGAGGTTAATGGTAAATAATGAGGTCTAATCTAAACACAGTATCTAGCTGGGCTGTGTGTTGTTTGATGTTTATACTGTGTGTGCAGCATCATCTCCTGCTGTTGAGTCAACTTTAGTTATAAAGCTCAGGTTCACACAATTGTCTGAAAGGGCTTTATGAACCTTTACAGCACATGACAGCTTTTTCCCATTTTCTAAATGAGCAACATTTTATGAAAACCTGCAAAACCACAAACTACAAAGAAGCAAGGACAAAAGATAACAGAAGATTATACAAAAAGAGCTGAAACACTGACTGACAGCTCAAGGGTAACAAAGATCTTCAGATTTACTTTGAATGGGGTGATTTATTATTGTCACAAGACAAGACTCACTGTCAGTTGTTGAAAATAGTTCTCAGTAAATTTGCTATTTACAAATCTTTGACACACATTTTCTAAAAACTACAGTTCCCACTTTTAGAGTCTTGTAGGGTCTACGTGGGAGGAAGCCAGAGAACCAGGACAAAACCCACACAAACAAGGGTAGAACATGCAAACTCCACAATTAGAGACTCCAGCCAAATTGGGATTCAAGGCGGGACCCTTGTAGATCTTCCTGAGGTTTTAATATTTTCATTATAGAATTTTTGGGGAAGTCTAAGGACACAGGGTGACGTATACTGTGCCGACCGTTCAGCCCCTTGAGGTTAATTTGTAATGTATGATAAATTGTTATTCAGTTAATGTTGACTTGAGACTTGTACCTGCTTTACAAAACCAAAGTTGGGTTATGACAAAGCGTCATCACTTACTAACAGCCCCCTGCTCCTTTCAGAGGGTGTCAAGAACATCTCCAACCAGCTGACCATTGGGGATGAGATCAATGCAGAGCATCCAGAGCTGCGAAGCATGGCGCAAGCTCAGGGCTGGTGGGACGGCGAGAGGGAGTTCAACTTCTCTCAGGTGTTCAACCCTGAGAACCCACCTGCTCGGATGGAGCTGGCCAAACAGCGTTATAAGGGAGGCACAGAGCTGCTCCAGCAGCATGATGGTGAGAGTGGTCCACTACTACGGAAATCCCAGGATGTCCAAAGGCATTCTAGGCAATGTTTTTGGGTTGTCTGTCCTTCTGTACGTACGTCTGGTTACGGTGGACTCATGAAGTATGTTTATGTTTTTCTTGAACATAATATCTTAAGATCTGCTTGAGGGAATGTCAAGTGTGGTACAAACTTTCACTTGGACTCAAAGATGTAATGATTCGATTTTGGTGCCTGGAGGTCAAAGGCCAAGGTCAGAGTGACCTCACGTTCCTGTGAATGTGATATATTAGGACTGCCCTTAGGGAATTTCATTGCATCTGGCACAATTCAATTTGACTCATGGAACTGATTAGAATTTGGTGGTAAAAGGTCAAGGTCATGGTTGCCTCAAAAAACATGTTTTTAGCCTCTTGAGTGTGATATCTTAAGACTGCCCGAGGGAATTTCTTTTGATCAGTTGTCACTTGGACTCAAAGATGAAGTGATTACATTTCAGTGGTCAAAGGTCACAGTGACCTTATATGAATCTTTAATACTCTGTGTTACGGTGACTGTAAACGGCTTATTATTTGCATGACTTCCACTTCCACTGTCATAATCAGAAAACGTTGTAAATTTGATGTTTCAGACTTTTAATTGAAATGTTAAGTTATCCACTCTGTGTCATTTCTGGTGTCAGGCTCAGTGACAGCAGAGGTGATGATGTCCATTCTGAGGGACAAGCCCAGTGGCATCTGCATGGACTCTGAAGGTTTCTGCACCACAGGCAGCATGGTGTCTGTTCTGCCCAGAGACTCCAGCCTACCCTGCATCCACTTCTTCACTGCCACCCCAGACCCCTCCAGGTTTGTCACTGACTAACCTAAGAATTCCTCTAGACCGTAAAAAAAACTATAATGACCTGCATCACAATTTATTTTTATTCACACATTGTACTTTATCTGGAAAATCACACTATAACTGGACGAGGCCTTCTTTTACTCTCAAATAAGCCTCAGTTCTTCATTGCATGGAAAGATGTTGGAAACATTCCTCCTGTGACATTCTGGTCATTGTTGACGTGACTGCGTGACAGATTTTGTGCAGATTAGTCTGCTGCACATTTAAGCTGTCAACCTCCTGTTCTACCACCTCCCAAAGGTGTTCAGTTAGATCAGACCAGGTGACTAGAGGGGACACTGAAGTCACTGAACTAGTTTTCATGTTCATAAAACCAGCTAGAGGCACTTTGTGACATGGTGACATGATCATTTACTGTTATTAGGTTTACAATGTGTGCCAAGTAAACATTCCTTGCACCATTATCCCACAACCACCACCCTAGACTGTTCAACACGGCAGATTGACGTCATGGATCTTTACACTAAAATCCATTTTCCAGTTCTGGTCATTTCAGATCAAGGTGGGGCGTGTGGTTCATTTGGATGCTTTTCTATTATCCACAGTTGTACAGAGTGGTTGTCTGATTTAAGTCAGCTCCAACAGGTCTGACCAGTCTCATCAACAGTGCGTTTCCGACTACTGAAGTGCCGCTCGCTGTATGTTTTTTTGTGTTTTAAAACCATTCTAAATTTAGAGATTGTTGTGTGTGAAAATCTCAGGAGAGGTTTCAGAAATACTCAAACCAACCAACCAACCACCAACAATCATGTCAAGGGTGATAACTGAAGCCCCTCACCAAAAATTGGCCGATTTGATAATTCTATGAATAAGCAGTTGCTCCTATTTAAGTACTATATATATATATCAGTTCCCATACACAAAGAAAGCAACCATCTCACAAGTGTTGGACTCTTCATTCTTATATTCTAAATTCAGTTGCATACTATAAACATGCAAACCCTTTCCATAGTGGCTGCATTTCTGAGGCTCTGCCTGAGGGAAAACTGCAATGTAAGTGATGTGTTGTACCTTTGTGGCATCAGAAACAAAGCTGTTAGCTTGAGCAGAAATAGTTAATCAAATAGACAATGAAAGGTCGAGACAAAACTTTGATTAATGGCTTTTATAAAGATTGAATGGTTGTTGCAAAGATGTAAAACACATGTTAACAGAATACTGCAAAAACATTTATTTAAAACACATCAGAAATATCATTTACGAATCATGATGTATCCATATGTTATGAAAGTGTTTAAAACCTAATATTCTTTCCCACTTCATCTCCGTTTTTCTCACATTCTGTCTTTTGGGTGGATTTTCTTAGTCTTTCGTTTCTCTCTTTCCTGTTCCTTTCCCTGTTAACCGACCCCACCTGCACCCTACTAGGTCTATATTCAAGCCTTTTATCTTCTCGGACTGTTCTGCTCCAGTGCCGAGGGTGGTCTCCCCACAGTTCGGCCCAGACGACCCTGTCAGGAAGCAGCCACGCTTTCAGAGCCAGGTAGACCGCAGACATGACCTGTACAAGGCTCACCAGGTGGCGCTCAACAACATGGAGACCAATCCGGTGGGTATGATTCACAATCTTATGTAGGTCAACGATTGTCCAGTGCAGACCCTCGGGAAGCTTGACAACCACATTCATTTCATATAAACTCAAAGCAGAATCTTTCTCTTACCGAGGAGTGGAACTTGTTCAGTTGTTGTTGATAGATTACAACAAAATGGCAGAGCACAGGAGGGCCACTCCCAGCAGTGGACAGGACCTCACAGTTAGAGCAGACAAGACACACGGCCTCATGAGTGTAGACTAAACATAAACACACTACAAGTACACATTCAAAACCAAAGAGCAGGGTTTAAATCACAACTACACTGCAACCAAACACCAACAGGAGAATACTGGCAAGTCAGTGCTTCACAACAGCTGACAATCCTGTTTTAGAATGACTTGTGTGTTTTGTCAGCTCAAGGCTGGACAAAGAGACCACACATGAGTTTTAACTAAAAATAAGTTAATCTTAAAGAATGGAAAAGGAAGTTTAAATGTAGAAATCAGACTACAACCAAAAAACAACAACAAATGCTGTGGAAATCATGCTGAAATCATGTGGGGGTGAAATTCTGACTGAATGCCACTAGCTGATAAACCCAGACCTGGGGCCTCATTTATAACTGTTGCATACGCATCTGTCAGACCCCATTTTGTGCATACGCCACTTCTCACGCAAACGTTGGGATCTATAAAAACAAACTTGACAGTGTGCGCACTTGTATGCAAACTCAAACCCATGCGTACGAACATTTTGGAGTAAGGAAAGTGGCGAGGCAGATGTGAGGAGGTGAACTGAAGCCAGATTATTGATCCACTTCATAATCCACATTAAAAGACAACAGCGTTATTTGTGCTCGTGCAACATAACTGTTCCATAAGAACCTTCAATTGAAAAAGATATTAAACAACTTAGAGCAAAGTATGGTAGCATAGCATAAAAAATAAACAAATTAATAGTTTTTATAATATCTTCTATAAATGTGCCTGTTTCACCAAGTACAACTTAAGTTTTCATATTATTTGTGTGTGCGTGTGTGTAAAACCGCTGCAATGAACATGTTTGTGCTGACCAGGCGCATAGAGCACACAGAGCAGCTGGAGATCTCTTACAAGAAATGAATAAACTGTGTTCACCTTTAAACTTCAATTTCCAAATGATGTCCCAGAGTGGAGGTTAAGATCCCACTTATGTGTGAAGTAATCGGTCCAATTGCTGTAAACTTAAATACTGCGGTGACACTCGTGCGTAATGCTGTGTGATGGATGCACTGGCACTGATAGAGGAGTGCGCGTATAGAAGGATTTGTAGAAACGAGTGTTTAGCGACTATAATGATGACTGACTCATCAGCTGATACAGATTCCAGAGAGCTGTGATCTTGGTTCTTTGTTTTGAACTGAGTCCAGTATTTCACAGACCGATTCAACGGTACAAACACAAGTACTCACCACTCTGGGATAATTAGCTGAAAGGTCTGTGTGTGATACAGTTAACACTGCATAATTGTTACTGTTCTTCTTAAAGCCCCTTTCGGGAATAAAGTGTTTCTGTTAAATTTTATAGATTAAAAACATTGCAGCTGTCTTTGAATTTCATAATCCTGTACATTTGGTTGATTAAAATACGTACAGGACATAAAAAAGATCCTGTGTTATTTCAGGCACTGTCCTCTCTGTTGTATTCACTCTCACTCACTGCATTAACCACAACAGCACGTTACCACTCAGTGCATTTCCTTTTATGAATGACATCACTGATGTGGCCACCAAACAATCTGTCTTTCTTCACCTCCACCTCACTCACAAGCTCCTCGATGTCAGTGTTAAAAGGTTGAGCTATCCTCTCCTTACTTGATGCCATGATTCTCCATAAAAACCGATTGGTCAGCAGGTTAATTTAATATTCATGAGGTGCTCTGCATTGACCATTTATGGTTGAATGTGGGTGTGTAGGGGGCGGACTTTGAGGCAGATCAACGTACGCACGTTTCCTGTTGGGTTGAAACATTGCCTTCAGGTGTGTGCGGGCATGGTTTTATAAATGGGAATGTTTTTTGCGTACGCCATTTTCCGCCTTCCCTTTATATATCACATTCCAAATTGAAACATGCGTACGTGAATCTGCCACAAAGTCCCCCCTCTACACGCGTACATTCAACCATAAATGGTCAATGCAAAGCACTGCATGAATATTAAATTAACCTGCTGACCAATGGGTTTCTCTGGTGAGTCACGGCATCAAGCAATGAGAAGAAGAAGCGAAACTCTCTGACCCCGACATTGAAATGTTTGTTAGTGAGGTGGAGGTGAAGAAAGACAGATTGTTTGGTGGCCACAGCAGTGATGTCACTAATACAGAAAATACACAGATACACTGCTGCTGTTGTGGATAATACAGTGAGTGAGAGTGAGTACGATAGAAAGAACGTTGCTTGAAATAAAAAAAAATCCAATTCAGAGGTGGAGGCAAAAAAAGAATCGCTTCACACTGTGGGATTGTGAGGTAACTTGTTGCATCGCCTGTACGTATTGTAATCATCCAAAACGGCAGGATTATTAAATTCAGAGACAGCTGTGATATATACAATTTTACAGAATTGTATTGTTATTTAATGATTAAAAGAGGCTCTACACAGAAAGGTAAATATTAAACAGTGTTAATCATACCACAAAGTGCACTAGCTATGAAAATACTACGGTCAGTGGATTACTCTGTAGTTTATTTAGGGTACTGTATATAATCAAATTGTAACAAAACAAGTGGCTGCTGTTTAGAGCAGCCAGACTGTGTATTAACCCAGATTAGCTTGTAGAGGAAATGGAGGTGTGTGTATCATTACATCTACGTCCCTCACTACAGTCATCACGTTGAATTAGACTAAGGTTGGGTTCTTTTACATGTACATTGATATTACATTGAAATAATATTCCATACAAGGGCATTACCATAAATTGGTTTGAGCAAATACAAGTGTTACACAGTTTGACATCTCTGTGTCTGTCTTTTTCTCTCTGCACAGGACGAGGGCTCAGCTGTGTATGAGATTCTCAGGGACCTGGAGTCACAGTGTCTCAGTGAGATTTCAGCCATGCTCAGTGGAGACATACCAGCAGAAGAACTGGGGGACTTATTTTTCGATTGCGTGGACACAGAGATTAAGTTCTACCAGTGAGGAGGTAGGAGGCTTGGAGACTTGTACAGTGGGAACGTGGTTACAGTGATCACGTTTGTCTGGGCCAAATTGATCACTATAAGCCGTTGATTACTATAACCGAATTGCGTAGCTTCTGTATGATAGTCCCTGAGGGAAAGGTAACAGCTGTTTTTAAGATAGGGGCGATATATCACATTGCCAACTCGCACTCTCTCTCTGTCTTGTGCGGACTCGCAGAGACACACACACACACCGACACCAACTCAGCTGACGTCTCTGACCCGCCACAGTTTAAACGTTGATATGTTTGAAATGACGCCGCAATATCATCACCGATCACCACATAATGATCGATCCTTTTCTTAAATGAGTATAATATTTCTTCATAGCTGCGGGCATTCATTCATTAATTCAGCACGTCCTGATTCTAATATCTCTCTCTCTCTCTCTCTCTCTCTCTCTCTCTCTCTCTCTCTCTCTCTCTCTCTCTCTCGTGCGCTGACACAGGCACGCGTACACACAAACAGTGTCATCGGACACAAGTGTAAACTCAGACTAGGTAAAAACATTTAAAAATAGACAATTCATTCTAACCGTCTGCCAGTGTATTTCTGGCACAGTTGAAGATTTAAGCACATATAACAGACACAACATAGGTAGTCTTTGAGATCATTAGTGAGTAATTTGCTAATGTTTTAATTAAACTTCTCGATCTCCACATGCTGAGAGATAGATATCCCTGTGTGGAAGTGAGAGTGTCTCCAGTGAAGTGAAGTCAGCGTCTAACGTGTGCTGTGTCAACCTGTCCTCTCTTACAGTGCCCTCAGGTGGACATCTCGCACACTCGCTGAGGAGAAGGCCCTGGGATCGTCAAAAACTCTTGTGTTCCTTGTCTTCGATTGGCCTCAGCCTCACTCACACAACACACATGCCTGACACCATTCCATCATTAACACAGACTAAATGTCTCATGTGATTGGAGCATATTTATCAGCTGTATCACCCAGGGAGCAATGACTGCACCTCATTAGTGAGTATAATGATGTAGATTTCACAGGCGCATATGTAGAGCTGTGTGACGTTGTACACATACTGTAAGATTTAAGATTCTGTTTGTCGCTGCAGATGATGGGGCTGTCATTTGTTTAATGGCTTCCTGTCGGGAAAGATCTAATAAAAGAATGTGCATAGTCTGCTCTGAGTGTGTTGTGAGCTTTCTGACCACACTGGTGAAATGTGACTGTAGCTACTGGTTATTTTAGTTGTGCATCTGCATTAAGCTTTGGTAAACTTGTAAATTCATCTTTTTCTAACTGTGTTCTGTCTAGACTTCCCGATCAATGCCAGTGAAGTACAATCAAATCAATCAAACAAATTTTGTTTACAAATCACAATTTGCGTCATTGGGCATAAGAAGTGAAGAAGACAACCTGTAGTTGCCTTCAACTTTGTCTGATCGCTCTTTTAGTTTAGTAGGATACACTGCAGAGCTGTTTCCTCTTATATGATGTCATGCTTGTTAAATAAGGATTATTTCACTGTAGCATAGCACCATTGAAATGGTTGCTGGTTAACGTAGTATTTATGGGTCCCTTACTTACTGTTTCATACTTCAGTTGTTTTCAGAAAAGAATGTAAATGCAGACAACAGAGAGTAACTGACTGTGAGTGTAGTTAAGTCACAGATGGTGGTTAAGAAGAAAACTCTATCTCTACACTTACTTGTGGTTGTTCATTTTAAACATCAATATAGCTGATCACACAGCCCAGCTGTTATCTCTGACCCGGGTTTATGTTGATTTTGTCAGACCAGATCAGGCATGCAGTCTGTCCTGCTTCAGTTGACAGTGATGTGCAGTTTCATTGGTTGTTACCTCCTAAGAGGCAGAGAAAAAGAGATTTATCTCTGAACTCTTGAGCTGCAGTCAAATATTTAAAACAATCTTCTTTACTATTACTTGACCCCGATGGAAAACATCATAAGGTCAAGGAAAGATGTGAAGGAGAAGCCTTGACGAGATAGGAAAGGATAACCATAGTGCGAAGAAAAAACTACAGTTACACTCAGCATTTAGTTTAAAACCAACTTTATGTATAACAGAAGATGTATGCAGACTATACAGTTTATGCTACAATGACAAACTCTGCTGTCCACCTACAGTTCAAGAAAAGTTTTCGTCCAAAACAGAATCAAGTGTCCCAGTAAAAGATGTTTTCAGATTAAAGGGAACATTACACCATCAGTTACTTACAGGAAGCAACACAAAATAAACATTGAAAATAAACAACATGACTGAGTGACTTGGTGAAATAATATAATAACATGAGGAATATAAAAGTAGAGAAAGTTGAGCCATCAAAATTATAATTGAATCAAAATATAAGCAAGGGACCTGCGTAAATGATATTCAGATTTATAGTTAATAGTATAGAGTTTCCTTTAGGTTGTTTATATGGTTGTAAATGGTTATATATATTTGTTAAGTGGAGTTTTTTGTGCAATCCACAATTGGGGGGGATTAAAATGATGATTTCTATTTATTTCTGATGATGATATGATATTGGGAATTATAAGTTCAATTCGCTTGTTTTCTCTGGGACTACTGACTAGGCAGATGTGACTGAGAAGAAATCAGGAGCCCAGACGATCATGTGAGACCTGAACAGCTGTATTTTTTTTTATATATATACGTGGGTCTGCATTTTGAATGTCATTATTAAATGATGGTCCTGTGTTTCCTATGCGGAAGGAAATAAGATAGGAAGAATTTAACCCTCCTGTTCTTTTCATTTAGAGAATTCGAACATCTTATCTTATTATGGCAGCTGCTGAAATACTTCTGGGTCATTTCACTCACCACTGGACCGCACCCCTGGCCCGAACATTGTACCTGCTAAAGTGTTGTTTGAGAATCACTGGTAGTTTCAGAGTGAGGGGTAAGGAGGGGGAGCCTAATTAATTATATGAGTGCGAGAGCACAGGAGGTGGGTGTGAGAGATTTGTTGATGGGCCCCGGCAGTTTGCTGGACACCTACTCCACCATGGTCTTTGCTGTGTGATGAGTGGGAGGCAGTGTTACACATTTATTTTGTCTATTCTGCTGCAAATTTCTAGGACCAAGAAGAAGAAGGATTTCAGACGTTTCACAGTGGAGAGAGGCTTCAAAACAACTGGAAAAATACATTTTTAAATGTTGACAGCTGAATATGTCTGAATCAGTGTTTTGGTTTATCTAAGAAATCTGCTATTGTCAGACTGATTTCCATGGAATATTATACAGAGTCATGTTCCCCAGAGGATTGTTGTGGGATTTGGGTTTACAATAATTTTATAATACCAACAATCTTTTTAAGATTTGTTACTGTAAAGTAATTCAACATAATGACGTATGCATAACATTTCATAACAAAACCCAGTTTACAATGTTTAAGCTAACCCTTGTTTGCAGGCACTTTCTCAGGATTAAGTGATACAAAGCACTCAAGGTAATTTCAAAATACTGTCACATTATTAATACTAAGATGTTTGTTGATATATTGTGACATTGGATTCAATTCAACTTCTGTCCTTCTTCAAATCCCACTTCTTTTTTTTTATCTTGAATTCTTGCTTGGTTGAAAGAGGCTTGGTTTCTAAAATGGTTTCTAAATCAGTAAATACAGATTTAAGAATAACTAAATTACTATAATACAAAATAGAGGAAAGGACCCCAAAAGAAGAAATATACTTTATTATTATATAGCTGATATGTGTGACAAACCCCACTGTATTTAATGTCAAGGACGTAGTAAACAAATACAAACCAATATAACATAACAATAATATAACATTAGGTTCTGTTGTGCAGCCTCCAGCCAGGAGGTGGCAGTATATGAAACAGCTCGCTTCTGTTGTGCAGAGCTGGAGAAGCAGTGAAACAATTCATTGGTGATGGTGGTGGTGTATCCGCCTGCCAGTGAACCCTCGGCTGTAGATGTGAGCTAACTTCAAGCTGTTTGGTTTGGTTTTGACTTCTATGAGTTGCCAAGCATAGTTTCGCTATTTTCTCCTGGTTTCCCCTTAAAGAAAGTGGAGTCGCCCGGTGGAGAAGGTAATATAATTATTTGGTTATGCACCAAAAGGTTTCTTGACTATTGCTAACTAGCTAGTTAAACCATCCCTACAGTTTAGCTTTAACTGCAGCTCATTTACCAGCTCACAAAGGTTAACTTAGCACAAATGTGTCGCAATTACCTGGAAATAATCTTAAGAAAATTGTCGATGATAAGAAAGCGGTGAGTTGGATATATATCGCACCTAAGCTAACTCGCTAGCTACTTATCTACATGTAACGGATAAGCAGCTACCTGCAAATAGCTAGAAGTTGTCGTCTCCTTATATCACCAATAGTTAGATCAAGGGACGGTGGTGCCATAACTCACGTTTTCATTAGAGCCGTAATGAAACAATTACGGCTGGTTGGTTTTATTAGTCACTGGTTGAAGGCTGCAATGTGCAGCCTGCGCCCCTGATGTCTTTTACATCGACTGGACCTAATACGATCCATGTTCATGTGGTACAATTTATGTTTTAATCTCATGATTTTAAAGTTGCTTTTTCTTTCTTGCTGCAGTCTTTGACTTTCATTCAGCTGCTGAAGTTGCTGTGAGATGATGTACTCAAACAGGGCTGAGCACAGTAACAGGCGGCAGTACGGGGACAGAAGTTCAAGGCAGTGGGACGACTATGATGACAGATGGGAAGAGAGGCGTGATCCTCACAGGGATTCCTATCATAACCATGGTGGGGATGGACACAGCAGCGCAGAGAAGACAAACAAAACTAGAGGGTACAGTGACTCACCTAAGAGGTGGTACGGTAAAGATGCAGTGAGCAGAGAGGGGAGCAGAAAGAGCCCAGTTAGAGGACGCATGTCTTCACCTGATTGGGGGGCTGCTGACAAGACAAGGCGAAGGTATGCAAAGGATCATGAAGACGAATACAGGTACAGGCGTGAACCAGATGATAGAAACCACAGACAGTCACCAGACAGTTTTTCACATAAACGTGTACCCAAGGATTTCGAACATGCGCTCCCACAGGAAGAAGATCTCAAATACAGGAAACCCTCTCAGGACTCCAGACACAGGCACAGACATGAGGAGTATCCCTATAGACAACAACACGATGATTACAAATCGTCTGTATATTACAAAGACAAAGATCATCACAAAGGGAGATGGGATCATTCAGAAGAGAGGACTCGATCACAAGAGCGGACTGGATCACAAGAGCGCTCTACAAAGGTAGGACACAATAAAAACTGCCTGAGCGTTAGCATTATGAGGACACAGTATGTCTTTTAAAAATCCTTGTGCTGTGTTATCTTACTAATCCTTATGCTGTTTTTTTTAATGAAACTCTCCTCTACATTGAACAGAGTTGTGGCAAACCTAGAGAGAAGAATGACTGCCGTTCCAAGGGACATGAATATCATCGTCAACATAGAAAAAGGTTTCCATTAAATGAACCTTGTGGGCAGGTGGGTTTTTTCACATGTGATAACTTGTGCATCCCCTTCTGAAACTATGTTTCTTCAGCTGTTTTCAGACATGAACTCTGGAAAATGTCTGGACCCAATTGTGCAGACTTTCTCTGGAGTTCAGGAGTTTGACTTTCACATATGAGATTCTTTGGTCAACTGCGTTCACAACAACGCTGAAATCTCTGGAGGTCAGGGGGGTGCAGCATGTAGAGGCGTGACGTTATGTTAGCATTACACTGCGGAGATCGCATGTTTTTGTTTACAGCACATCGACACTGGCATGTGCCCGTATCACAATAAACTCTCAGATCTCGTTGTCTTCCTAAAGCCGTTTTCAGACATGGACTCCAGAGAATGTCTACAGAATTGGGTCCAGACTTTCTCCAAAGTTTGCCTTTCACACATGAACAATGCAGGAGGGGATTCTCCGCTCAGACGCATTCATATTGCATATTCCGATGATTATTCAGCTGGTCCAACTCGGAAATGTCACATCCTTTACCACAAATTTTCGTGATCAGCTGTTGCCATAGTAACAATGGCATCAATGAGGTGTTTCAGGCTCTTTAGGTGCAGAGTTACGTGTGGGAGTGAGCCACTCTTTCTGCTTTGCTTTGCCCCTGGACTTTGTAACTCAGCAGAGCATTTAGAAACACAAAACAAGTAAGATTGCTACCATGATGATCTTTGTGTAGAAATGGCCATGGTGCTTTTTAAGATTTTAGACTGACAACAATTTAATGTAAAAGAGGTGCATGGCTGAACTGGGGTGCTTAAGAGAGTAGCCTTAATCATTAGGAATGAAAGTGCAGTAGAACATTAAGTTTGCAGAATTCAGGTTTTCAAGAGACTAGTTTTTTTGAGGGTTGCCTATTTCCTCGTAGGTTGTTTTCCAGGCTTCCCTTTTCACGCAATGCACCAGACCTCTAGGTGGTAAACTTTTCTGACTTTTCTGATTGTGGTCATTGTGAATTGAAATTATTCTGTGGAAACAGGTAGTTTGTTTTCAATATCAATCTGAATCTAGGGGGGGACAGTGAAAATACGATATTTCAATTTACTTTGAAATTCTACATCAGAATGTCCTGATATTGTCTGGGTCACCATCTGAGGTGGTGAACTGTCATTGCGAAGGGAAATTAGTCTGTGGAAAGAGGTAGTTTGTTTGTCTGTTATTTTGTTGCTTAAATTTTACAATGTGCACCGTGAAATGAGTGGAGACTAGTTTGACCATGTGTTTTGAAGTGGAGGGTGGTTTGACAGCAGTCCTGTACTGCTGTACAGTTTGAGTGTCACTTGACTGACCTTGTCCCTTCCTGGCGAACATGTCGCTTATGTGGCACTATTCAGCTTCATCTGAGGCAAGAGCTTTTCTCTTCCTAATTCTCTCCCTCTCTGCTCCACTTTTCCTTTTCTTCTGACCATAGCTGGATTTAAAGGTCCGTCAACTCATTCCTGCTTGCAACATTATAGCTGATCAAGTTCTCAGTTCAAGGCCAAAAAGACCATCTGGCCAGCGGGAAATGTCCCGCTGCTCCAGATGTGCAGGCCGCCACTGGACTGCAGTTATCAACTCTGTAAACTATGGTTTCTTCTTTGTGTTTCTCCTCAGTCATTCGAGAGTGACATCCCCAACCAGGGTCCTTCTGTTCCTGAACAGAATTCAACTAGGGGTTTCCAGCGTTTCCTCGATTTGCTCAACAAGGGTGTGAACGTTGCCATGCTCACCAAAGTTGTGGCTCAGACCCCTCCAGAAGTCAAAGATGGACCACGTTCTCCAGTTTCTTTCAACACTGCAGAACGTCAGTGGTCACCCAGTTCTGCTAGGAGGCAACAAGGAAGCAACCAAAATAACCACTGCTGGACTGAGAGCGAAGGATCCCAGAGACTGGCGTCTCCACAGCCTCATCACAGGTCCTTCAGCCCAAAGAGATGCTCTCCACCTGATGAAAAATCCTTGCTAAGGAGAGATGCCGGACAAAGCTACTACAGCTTGAACAGTAGATCCAGGTCTCCTTCAGTGGTGGGAAACACCACCCTGACCCCTGAAGATGAGCACAAGCACAGGCAGATGCAAGATGTTCTGCAGGCCATCGGCATGGATTTGGGATCTGAGGAATTGGGTCAAATGTCACATCGAATCCAGGAGCGTTTATACGGAAAGAAGGACAGTGATAGGGGCCGCCATTATGGAGGAAGCACGGAAAGGGACAAAAGGCGAGCAATTTCTCAGAGACATCGCAGTAGATCATCATCATCAAACAGATCTAATTTCAGCTCTCTGACTCGGGACAGTTACGTGAAAAAAGACTCGTGTAGTGGTAGTGCTCGGAGGGATGTAACAGAGGTACATCAAATACAGGTACATCAAGCTGTTGAATATGACCAGAATGACAGCAGTAGTTCTTTAAAAGACAGTGAGCAATGTGAAACTAACTCCCAGGAAAGCACTGCTGCATTACAAACATTTTCTCCAAGCAACACATACAGTTTATTACAACCACCTCTTACACCTGCGATACCGACATACTCTCCAGTGAATTATTCACAGTTGCCATACCCAGCTCTACATCCATCTCTGCCTCCCAACCTGGCCCCGAATTTTCCCCATGTTAGACCCGGGCTTTTTTTACCTCCCTACCTCCCTTATCCCATCAACCGGCCTCTGAACATCTTTCCGGCAGTACTCACCCAAACCAGTCATCTACTCCCACAACACTTTAGTAATCCTCAGTCAACCCTTTTTAACCAGGAAAGTATAAACCCACTTCAGCCACTGAACACAGCACAAAAATCCAAAACGCAGGCAAGGCCCAGGTGTTTGCAGGTCATTGAAACCAAACAACCCGGATGAAGAAAGATACACAGTGTGAATTTCTGTGAACGCTGACATTGACTGATAGAGTCACACAATTATCTTAAACCTCTGTAGAATAGTAGACGATTTTTTCATAGAGTAAACAGTTTGGGCCTTCAGCATGTCCTGCTTTAACCCCAAATCACACGTTTGAATATGAATTGGAGAGTAAAGAGTAAAGCCAGGAATCATGAGGACAAGAGAAGCTGAGGAAATTAACAGTAGTTGATGACAAGTAATTACCAAAACCCTCAGGAGCTGAGTCCATTACTCAGTCTGTCCTTTAACCACAGCACAACATCAGGCTGAAGAAAAACACTGAAGGTTTTTTGAAAGTTACTTCCGACAGGGTCAGCTTCTTCATTCTATGGTTTAAAATTTGTTTAATAATGTGATACACTAATTTTGGTTGAAATTCATTTTGTTTGCAAATGTATTATTGTAGGATACAGCCTTCACCCTAATAAAATGCAACATAAACAATGTGTTTTTGCAGCTCAGAAAACTGTTGTGTTAATATCCAACTTGCATAATAAACACAGTGGTTCTAAGTAAATGGCTACATAATTGTAATTGTATTGATACTGAACAGTGGCCCTGGGTTTACATCACTACATCATCTCAAATCCTTGGAACCAAAGTGCCCTTGAGCAAGACACTGTCTTTGCTAGCTGACATGTGGATAATAATTAATGATGTTTAGCCTGTACAGTGACAAAAATTACAGTTACCTGTCAGAAGTTGTTTTTATTCAGTCTTCACTAATGAGTTTATTTCACTTTTTAAACACATTTTACAAATTGCAGCATAACAAGGTTATTAGCTATTAGTGAAAGTAACTTTTAGACTTAGTTTTGAGAGTCTTCAGTTCAGCTCTACTATTTTAGCGTTACAAAAAAAAAGACATTACTGTTATTCGCAAGTACTGAGCATATGTATTTTTAGGGGTTGGTGCCATCACTGGGTTGACTGAAATGTCAGGAATGCTGAGGGAATTTCTTCAAATTAAGTAAAAAGTTTGACTTTGATAGAATGATTCATAGAACTGATTAGATTTTTCTGGTCAAAGGTCTTGAATCCGTTGTATCCGTATGACCCACAGTGCACCAGGAGTAGGTCTATAAAAGATCAAAGACAGTTCAGACAAAACCATCCTATTGGCCTGTAAGATTGGATCACTACCTTTGTTTACAGACAACCTCGCGCTGTCACTGATTTAAGTCCAGATTTTGAAATGTGTTGATACTGAACAGGCTCAGTTGCATAAACAGTTTTATTATTCATCATCAAACACTTGGTGAACTCTCTTCGCAGAAAGGAGTGTGACAGGACGTGTTGATGTCCATCATGGGCTTTTAGTGAGGTGGATACGAGGTAGAAACGAGAACATCTCAACGCCTCGTCTATCTGGTTGTAGTCTGCCCTCCCTCCAGGAGGCGGCGCTGCTATCGTGTCTTTGTCAACACCACAGCGAGCTCCCTGCTTCCTCTCTTCACTTAAAGCTGTTTTCTACTTGTCCTCGTCTCCTGCAGAAACTCATCACATCCCAGTTTTGACTCCTCACTCTTAAATAACAGTTTTTATTATGCCATTTTTCATAAGAACAGCATTTTCCTCCGCGATGTGAGAGAAGAACCATGCACCGCTTGAGGAATCGTAGCAGGTAAACAGTCTGTTAGCTGCCGAGCTAAGCTACACAAACAGTGTTTAGTGGGTTTACAGTCTGCTCGGGCCATGATTAGTCAAACCATGAATATTAAAGCATGTATAAATGTCATTTTGCTTTGGTTTAGAAACTAGCGTTGATTTCTCGACATACAAGCTAAAGTAATGTCTGGGTCCCTGGAAGATTGTGTGTCTGTGTGAGCACATCTTGTTTAGACCGAGTCAGATGTAAGTTATTCTCTGCTCACTACAGTAACTACAGGTAACTGCTAACACACTTCAACTCATCTTTACAGGAAGTTCACACACTGATCTGACTGACTGAACCATGGATCCACTGCAGTGGGGGGATGCCCTGCGAGGACTGCAGAAACATCTGGACCCAAGTGACGGTGATGTTAGTAACAGCATGAGAAACACATCAAGAACTTATAATGGCTGTGACACATACTGCGAATACTCAAGATACCCAGCTGATGAAGCACACAACCGCAGCAGAGTCAACATGGCTAAAGAAAAGAATGACGAAGAGCTCGCAAGAAAGTGTGAAGAGCTCCGAGAGATACAGCAGAAAATAATACTCAAGAAAGCTGCCATCGCTTTGAAAACTTTGGAGCCAGGCCTCTCCTCCGATGCTGAAACAAGCAACGGTGAAAGCCTTCGAGACAGAGTCAATTTCATTTTGCAGCAGCGGCAATCTCTCAGCATTTGGCCAAAGGTGAGTATTAACAGTTGCAGTGTGTAGAATTTAGTGAAATAAAGTGGTGAGTTGTCATGTGGCATCTGAATACCCCTCACCTCACCCTCCCCTTCCAAACATGAAAGAGAACCTGTTGTAACCTTCAGTTTTCATAAAAACTCAAAGGGTGTTTAGTTTGTCCAGTCTGGGCTACTACAAGAAACATGGCGGCCGCCATAGAGAGGACCCCCCCCCCTGATGTAAATATACAGTATTTCAATATAAAGGGCCCATTCTAGAGTAAAAACAACAGCAATTTTTATAACGTAGATGGAACACACTCGTGAAGACATCACTAGGATTGTTTTATATTAAATTTCTGTCAATAGATCCCTTTCACCTAAATCTTACACACTGGACCTTTTAACAGTTGTAGATTGATCAAGTAATCAAGCGGCTGTTTTGTACCAGTAGCTTACTGTGAGAAAACAGTGCTTTCGAGGTAATGGACTGTCAATTGATTAATTTTATTTGTATAGCCCATATCCACAAATCACAATTTCCTCAAAGGGCTTAACAATGTGTGACATCCTCTGCTCCTAAAGAGTGAGGAAAAACTACAAAAATAACCCTTTCAACAGGAGAGACCTCAGAGAGAGTGTGAGGGATCTCTCTCTCGGGACGGACAGAAGTGCAACAGATGTCACTTGCAGCAAAGCACATCAACAAAACAAAAATATTTATAACATCGATGAGAATAGACAGTGTCTAGCATAAATTGATAAATGTATTATCATGTATATATCTATATTGTACATTGTCTTATTGCTTCATCTGTTTATGCTCAGGTCCTGTCACCCGAGAGGAGAATGAACTCATCCAAGGATGATTTGATCCTTGAAGATCATCCCCTGAAACTGAGAGTGAAGGCATTAATGAAGCAGAGATTTAGTGACCCCCACATGTTGCCACCAAACACAGAGGTTTGTAATTTGTTTTAAGTAAACACTAAAACATAATGAAATCACCTCCTAGCTATTACACAATGGCTTATTGTGTAGTGCAACACAAGCTATATTGTTGTATTGCTGTAAATTCAAAAAAATGTATGGATCTATTTTACTCCCATAGATCAAAATTGTCATGACCATGAGTCCACATGTTAACTTATATTAGTGTTGTTACACTTTCAACTCCCCTAATTACAGCTTTCTTGAAAATGTCCATAACTTCTCATAACTTTTTGGGGTTGGTTGTACTGAGAAAACGCAATCTAATACTACCGTAAGACCTCAGAAAGGTCCAATTCACATTCAGACATGGCTGAACAGTTGAAAGTTCCCTCAAACAGAGAATAGGCTGTCATTTTCAAACACTCTCATTGTTGTTGAATTAGTGCAGCCTTTTGCAGTCACAAGCTGACATTGCTATTTAATAAATTGAACAGTACTTCTTGTTTCTTGTCTCTCTGCTGCCTCACTTGGGCACAGAGCTGGCAGGTGACTCCGATTTGCTGTCATTGAGAAGCAAGGCAGCTGCTTTTGACAAACGGTTAGAGCCCGAAAACACTTTGACTAACAGCCTATAAACACCTGGTTGTCCTGGTTTCAAATTAAAAAGCACAGCCTTAATCAGAAATTCTGTATTGGTCAGATAAGTTCAGGGAAAAACATCAAGAGAAGAACTCTTGGTTCTTAAATGTGTAATACAGCACTGTAGAAGGAAATGATTTAAGACTCCGCGGGACAGAGATGTCTATACTTAAGATGGAATGCTGTGAGTTTTGTATTTATTTATTTATTTTGTCAAAAGCTAGGTGTCAAAACCGGGCTTAATTTGTAGTGTTGGAATTCTCCTGGCAGCTGATAAAAACATTTTTAAAGCAAAAAACACCTTAGTGTAATGAAAAACAATATTATCCAAATAACAGATGATATGGTGCCAAGATTACTTAACAGACAACATAGAAGTTAATGTTTTTACAATAAGTGAAGTCTCTGTATCTGTGACTTTTCCCAGGTCCCTGATGTTACACCGCCTCCTCCCAGCCAAAGAGTTACTTCACCAGCCAAGGAGGAGACCAGGGACATGGGTTTCCAGCGCTTCCTTAGTGTTCTCAACAAAGGAGTGGACATTGACTTGCTCAGCAGGATTGTCAATGAAGATGGTGAGAATCTTGCTTTAGGTGAGGAGATCCTCAACATTCAGCCCTCTGCTGTGGAGGACAAGTCAGAAATGGGTGAGAGCTGGGGATCACACAGCAGAGACTCCCTGCCGGGATGCAGTGGGACTGACGATGGAGCGAGAAGGACCAGCTTGCCCAGTAGAGAAAAATCCCTCAATGACAGTCCCTCTCTGCGTGGGGATGAAGAGAAAAAGAAGAATGATAAAGGAGATGGCTCTTTATGCTCTGGCAGAGGATCACAGTCTCCTCCAGCAGTAAAAAAGAAGAAGAAGAAGAAAGAGGAAGAACCCCCAAAGGTGGATGAGCAGCATGAGCAGCTGCAGAACGTACTTAAAACTCTGGGGTTGAGCCTGGAAGTGGAGGAGATGAGCAAACTGGCAGACCGGACTCAGGAGAGGCTATATGGAAAGAAGCCTGAAGGCAGGGTTGATGCTGACAGCCGAGTGGAGCAGGAGAGTCGACAGAGAGCCTCCGACAGACATTGCAGGAGCTCATCGTCTTCATCGTCATCCTCTTCAAGGTTGACAGAGAGGAGCTATATCCCAAGCCTCTCACGCCAATATCCCTCTCACACCTGGTGCACAGAACAAAAGCGAGAGTCTGAATGCAGTAACTCAGGAGATGGCAACCAGGACAGCGAGGAAGCTCAGAGGCCCAGAGACATAGATGAAGACAGAGGAGAAGACTCTTCTTATCTTTATCAGTATTTACAAGAACAAGCTTATTGCAATGCCCACCCTGCTTCTTTGACAGAATTTTCAGATTACACTTTGCCCCAGTGCTCCAGGTACACTGACTATGATGGTGCTACCACTAATTCTTACTCCACATACACGCAGGGGGTTGTTCCTCCCCCCCTTGATGTCAGTGGGTATCCTTATCCACCGGTCACAGACCATTACCTTCCTGAATCGGTAGTAGCACCAAACATTGTTAACCCTCATCATAACCGGCAAAGAAGGAGATCAGCATTTAAGGACAATAACTTGCTTGTGAATCCGGACTTGTCTACAAGTGAAGGCCAGGCTGGATCAGCTGGCCAACGCTGCCTGCAGGTCATCAGCACCAAGTCAACCCCTCAGTACTTCATAAAGAAGCATATATCAGAGCGAAAGATAAATACAGATAACAGAGGGATGCGTCAAACGTGGATTCGACCAGTTCCAGAGGCACCAAGTAGATATTCAAAAAAAAGAAGAATGTCAAGAAATTTCAACCTAAAAAGAAGAAGGCTTAGAAAAAGGCTTTTAGAAGAAGGTAATTTAAAAACCGTGCAGCCAAAGGAGGAAAAAAGACTGCCACCGGAGGAGGAAAAAAGACTGCCACCGGAGGAGGGAAAAAGACTGCCACCGGAGGAGGGAAAAAGACTGCCACCGGAGGAGGGAAAAAGACTGCCACCGGAGGAGGAAAAAGACTTCCACCGGAGGAGGAAAAGACTGCCACCGGAGGAGGAAATAAAGGTGAACCTGAGGAAAAAGGTGAGTGGAGGATTGGTCTTATAAACTTCCCCATCCTTCTCATGTAGGAGGTGTAGTTCTGTCATTCATTAGCAGACAAGTTTCAGTTAAGACTACTGGAAAGTTAAGTCATGCAAGGAAACAATTTATTTTTCATTTTTTACATTTTATGATCAAATATGGCAACTACTTGATCTGTAAAAATGTTCTAATAATTCAATCAATCACACATTAATATGTGATTGTGGGTTTTGAGGTGCTCCAGATATTTTTCATTACTGAAACAGATCTAGAAGATTGAAGGAAATATGGAAATTATATTTTGATGCAGTGCCATAACATAAATAAGACTAGCTAGCTGCATGGCTCTGTGGATGATGATGTCAGTCTGTGGGCCCACCAGGACCAGACTGAAAACTTTTTTTGTTCAGACATTCATGGTGCCCAGAGGATAAACCCTGTCATCACTAATGTAATATGTACAAAGTAAATGTAGTGGAACTAGACAGTGTATCAGTACTGCACACATAGCAAATTGAAATTGACTGAATAGAAAATGAAATGACTCTCTTCAGGATTTTCTTTTCCTGTTGTTGTAGCTTGAAGCATTTAACCAGAGGGTGAAGCGACAAGTCACACAGCCAGCCAACTCCCGAACCCCTCACAATGAGTAAGTACATAAAGTCAATGTTAAATGTCCCTGAGAAAAGTGCAGTGCCGGGTTCGGTGCGATTTGGATGTGCAATATGTTTAATATTAATACAATTTGAGCACTATTTTATTTTGTGAAAATGATTGGCTATAAAATCTTAATTGCAGATAAACCAGGTAGGATGAACACAAAGTTGTCTACCTTCTCTTTGCATCACAGACTGTTTATAAAAAGCTCTGTGCACAACATCCAGCACACAAACAAAAAGAAGTGACAGTATATTGTAGAACTGTTTGAGGAGGACTCACTAATGACAAGGAATAATTCAGCACTGTAGTATTAACACAGGACAGGAGAACAGGCAGATTTTGAAAAGGAACTGCATTAGTTAAATTCAAATTTCTGAAATAGATTTTGTGTTTGATGAAGACAAATCTTTGGCAGAGATATGTGATTAAAGATGGCTGACTTTGTAATCGGTGTGGTGAATAAAATAATTAACTTGAGGATCCTCAGTTGGCCTTACTGGAATATTTTCGTTTATTACAACATGGATGTGTACACAGAGAAGATTCCTTGTCCATCATGCATGCAAACAGGTTAACCAAACAGAATCAAGTGCAATGGAAACGCCTAAGTATTAAACCAAATGGGAGGGAACAGGTATAAATCCAGGTCACAGGAAGTCATGTCAGGATTGCAGAATGGAGACTGTCTCAAGGTTCATCTGATTACAACATCAGGGATGGTAACTCTCAAAACATTCCACAAAACCTCCTGATCTAAAGGATTCCTGCAGAGGCCTTCTTCACACCTCTCTGTGAGACACGTGGTCAGGTTTAATATTCATCAAACACAATATTAAAGGCAGCAAATTAGTCACAAATTCCCTGACAGCATTTTTGTAGTGAAGTGTGTGATGATGACTTTAATAGAAACTTTGCGACTCGCTGTCACCTGGCCTCATGTAATTGTTTCTTTTTTTCTGTAGATCTGTGGATTATCAAGACCTTATATGAATGTACCTTGTGTGATGACAGACCACATGGACCTCGCGTTTAACACTCGTCATTTACACATACTGTTTTTTGTGTCATGGGACTTTGGGGATTTGTCATATTTCCAGATTCACGCTGAATCCTTCTCCAACAAGTGAATGACATCTTTGAAGGAATATATTTGTGAAAATTTTGCCAGTTGGAAAGGCAGTATTTACTAATTTCATCGCTGCATTTCTGTGTATATCTTGACTTTGTTATTCTGTTTCATTCTGCTTTTTCTTCTCTTGGTACTGTATAAACTTGATGAAGAAAAATCTGTTCTTCTCTTATTTCTCTGCCTTAAAGGGATAGATAATGAGTGAGAAAACTCACTCATTATCTACTCACCACTATGTCGATGGAGGGGTGGGTGAAGTGTTTGAGTCCACAAAACACTTTTAGATTTTCAGGGGTAAACAGTGTTGCAGCCAAGTCCAATACAAATGAACTGCGGACCGATTCTTCAAACATAAAAAAAAAAAAAATCCTCCTCTGGACCCGTGTTCACGTGTGTATCAGGGAGAACATTTTTTAGTAGATGACACCATTTCGAGTCGAATGTGAATGTCAGGTATTTTGTTTCTGTTTTTTTACGTTTGAAGAATCGCTCACCATTTACTTCATCTGTGTTGGATTTGGCTGCACCACTGTTTACCCCTGAAGCTCCAAAAGTGTTTTGTGGACTCCTACACTTCACCCACCCCTCCATCGGCATAGTGGTGAATAGACAATGAGTGAATTTTCATTTTTGGATAAACTATCCCTTTAACTCAATTTTTATTGTAGTCATGCATTCACTCAATAATGGCTGTTCACACACTGAGTACAGTGTCTAATAATGAAAATGTTGACACAAATGTTCTTTTTTATTTTTTTTACAATAGACGACCTGATTTTTTTGTGTGGTCAAAAGTGATCTTGAATTGTGATTTTTTTACTGTACATTTTTTTAATAATCACCCATTAGAGGATCCCAATGACTTTGTGACTCTACTTTTATTCTAGCGCTACCAACAGGTCTGAATTTCCTTATGTCTGAGACTTAATTTCTCAAGATAATTCAAAAAGGAATTTGTTGTTTTGGAGAGGTTTTAGCATAATGCTATAAATACTGAGATGCTAAACATTAAACCTGCTATAACTATGATTATATTTGTGGCTATTTTGTGGGCAGCAGAAACATGTGAACTCAACACTGACATGACATCAACATGGAAGTTGCTGCACTGAACCGGACTATTTGGACGGTCTGGCCCCAAAAGCTGTTGAATACACTCTCAGCCTGTGCGGAGATGTGTTTGTTCAGCCTGGCAGAAGAGGTCTGATACTGGGGTACGGATGGTGAAGAGGCTTTGGCTTCGGGGGCTGAGGCTGTTCACACAGTTTGAAAATGTTCACATGTATCATACAGAGCAACATTTGCTTTCTTTCAGAATTGTGTTTCTCAACACCTGGTAATTTTATGTCCAATATTGCCACTGTTTTAGCTCAGTGTTTTTTTTTATCTATTCAGTGCTAATTTAGCATTGAGCTCAAATAGAGCTTTGGCAGACAGGACAGGTGATCCTGACAAAATAGAGCTCACTGGTGCTAGGTGAGCCATGTTTTACAATAAAACCGGAACACAGCATATAAATCACCATTAAAAAAAAAAAACGTTTTAATTTGAACACAAAAATCATTAATAAATAATTAAATCATATAAATGCTTCATAGTTATAAATATTCAATTATATTTTGAGTCTCAGTCAAATTATTGATTTGAAATACAGTGTTACTGGGTTATTTTCTAACATGAAGGTCTAAATGCTGTTGCTGTTGTTTCCAGGTGTACGTGTTTCATCCTCAGTGGTAATTGTTATGGAAGTTTTCTGGAAGCTGGTGAAAGGAGAACTCAGGCAGCAGCTGATGTCTTAGGCAGAAGGTTTTAATGTAGACATGATGCATCAAGGAGACCAGAAGGTGAAACAATATACAAACGCTAACAGAGTAACATGAGCAATTGTCACCACCCCCCAAGTCTGAAGATGTCTCCCACTGCTTCCCAGTATATCTCCCTCTACTTGCGTCACATTGTCGAACAATAATTTTAAGCACATGTCACTCTATGTTACATGTAGGTGTTGACATCCTATTGGATAGTTAAGTCTTAAGTATGTATTCCTAAATCCCATTGTGTCCTTACATCTTGCCACTGGTGAAATATGTAAAAGAGTTAAAGTTGGTGCCTCTCTGTCTGGAGCATCTGAGTTAGATATGAAAGTCAATGAGCGTAGACACAATGTACTGTTGGTTGGTCATTAATCTATAACCTGACCTTGGGTACTGCTTGGAGAGAGAAGGGAGTATCTGTGGAACTAGACCGGCTCTATTCTCCTGTACAGATATATAGTGTAATATACATTATATACATAATATATAGTGGCATATACAGTAATGTGTGAGGATGGTTAAAAAATTGCTCAACAGTACTTATGTCCCCATCTAGTGGTGAACTATCTACAATATTGTTTAATACAATAAATGATCATAATAGTTTTCTAAACTGATAGGAGTACCTACTCACTAAGTACACTGGTTAATGCAGAATACTGATCTCAGAGCTGTTGAATGGTGTTGTCTATAATAAACCAGGAAATGAAAGGATGCATTCACAAATGTGTTAACATTTATTCATACAGTGGATTATCCTCAGTAGGACATGGGAACACTCGAAATGCTGCACAGTAGCTTAACGTTAAGTGAAGTTCACGCCTCAGGCCTTTTTCCTTTCAGTCCACGACCAGCTGTATAGGTGCTAATAGCAGTCTGCATACATGCAAAAACAAATACATCCAGATTTGGCTTACAACTTGTGCACATTTGAGTTTTTAAGCAATCAACAAACAAAACAACAGCCTAAAACAAAACCATAACCAAGACCTAATGAATAAATTACTCAAGTAGTCACACAGCAGTCTTTGCACAGCTATAACTCAGAGTACCATCATCAGACATCAAGTAGTTGCTGCTGTTTTTATATAAATAGGAGAGTGGGTTTGATGTGTTAATCTCATTTAAAGTTCATCTTTCTCCTCTCCTTGACAGTAGCACGCTGCTCTCTGGCTGTTCATGTAGGATCTGCAGCCCAGAGTCCACACTGTGTTGAACAAGGAGTCTGCCACCGTCTCACATGCTGAGGACAAGAAGGGACAGAGAGACACAGACATGTATGTCAGTCAGCACATGGAGCAATATACTAATAATGAAGGTACAATGTTCATCAGTATCATATAATGTCAGATTTACTCTGCTTGCAGTTGAATTCGTACACCACTGGATTGAAGCACTTGAGTATATTTTTTTGTTTGAAATCAAAGGCCCAGTGTGAAGAAATTAGAAGAATACATAGAAAGAATAAAAGTATATTCTTTTTGTTAGTGTTCAATCACCTGAAAAAAATATTATTGGGTTTCAGTTATGAGCTGGTCCTCTTCCACGGAGTCTAAACTCTTACGTTTTTATTTTACCTGCTGTATTTTCTTTTACATGCTTGAAGGGGAAGATGAAGGGAGGGGTTTTCACCCTCAAAGCAATCTGCTACTTCACCACTAGATGGCACTAAATACTACACACTGAACCTTTAATTCCGCAAACACTTTTTAATTATAGTTTTAATTAAATTTGAATATCTGGCGGTGCTGATGAACTGGAGCGGACTCTGTAAACTTGCATTCATAAATGAAAAGTTAGAAATGTTACCAACCTTCAACCTTTGAAACAAAGCCAAGGCTCTTCTTGAGGTCGGAGCAGATGCTGTGGAGGCACCAACGGAACTTGGAGTCACAGCGGTACTTGTTGGAGCCGCAGGTGTCGTAGCACATATCCAGTTGGTTGCAACACTTGGTCATGGCAGGGATCCCCATATCCATCTGGCACACAACAGAGGGGATTCAGTGTGTGAGTGAGTGTGTGGTTTTGAATATTTTGATACTGTAAACATTGATGTTACTAGTTAGTATGGAACATAATCTCTCTCAGGATCCATTATTTCACCAGCAAACAGTTGCCTTCACTGTACACTCATTCACAATAGACCTAGTTCTACATTTCCATAATTCTTCCTCAACTTTGTTAAAGATGCAGTTAGGCCGATAGAAAATATTGTTCCATATGTTAAGCTAAGAGATGTTACTAAGGAAGTTATTGTATTTCCTGAGGCTAGAGAGAGGGTCCAAATGAAATATAAAAGGAGCATCTTGCTTTTTAAAAAGTCAAAAATACATTTCAGCCACCTTCCCTTACCCACTCCAGTCATTTTTTCTCATGGCCCTTTGGAAGACAGATTCAGCTCTCCATATTTGTATCTATTAACAGTTTCCTATAAGAATTTCCCTGATGCAGTCAGAGGAAACATACCCCTTCTGGAACAGGAAGTCCAAAGAAGTAGGAGCTGCATCCATCAGGCTCTGGCATCTGGTATCCAGGACGAGGAATAGGAGGTTTACCTGAGAGCAGATAAGATGTAGGTCATGTTTCACAACACGCACAGTGCACATGTGCTGGATTCTGTTTGACAATCAAAGAAATATCTGACACATTCCACATGAAACCTCTCCTATCACGCTGGGGTCACAGTCCATTTCCAGGCCCACTCCCCGATGATAACAAAGATGATAAGTGGATGAATTTACAATATCAGCCTATAGTAAATCCTATTCATCTTTTAATGTTTGAGTTCCATAAAATATGTTTAAATTATTACATTTATATCCAAAGGGTCAGTTTTCACCTAACTATCATTTCAGGCAACATCCATTTAGTCCTATATATTCTTATTTATCATATTAGATAATCCATGAAACAGCAAGAGAGATGCATTTATATTCTTTTAAGTTATTCATAATTTTTTCATTTTAATAATATAGCTAAAAGAAACCTTATATTCTGGTTTAAAATTTCTGGTTTAAAGTATCTTTAAAATTTAAAACCACTTAAAAAAAATGCTTTAATTTTACATTTGAATCCACTTACATTTTAAAACACATACGAGACAGATTAAGGTCTCTGGTCAAAATTGTGGTCAAATGAAGATCCATATAGTGACAGACACATCAGTTAAAAGGCTGAATATAGCAGATTTTCATATTTTTTTGCCAATGTCAATCGAATCCAAAAAGAGAAAAACTTATTTTGTGTTGGGTTGGTGTTTCTCATTCTGCATCATGCCACTTATCTGTTGAACAGACTTACCATATCTACAGCCGTATTGGCACACTCCATCACGTCCGCCCATGAACTCCAGCATAGAGTCAAAGTATCCGCCGACGGCCTCAAAGCCTCCTCTGACCGAGTTCATTCCCCACTCATCGTACTCGTCCTCTGCCTGCGTGCCATCAGAGGCCTGGCCCGACGGTGGCGGTGGAGGTGGTGCTGCTGCAGAGTCGTCAGTCTCCTGACTGACAGCACTGTGGAGGAAGAGGCCCAACAGGAGCAGCAGGGGAGTGAGAAGGGCCCAGCGGGTCATCCTGACGCTCAGACAGCTCAGTGTGAACACAGTTAGACTTCAGAGACTGAGGGGGAAACACAAACACCCTCGCAGAGCCAACTCTGCAACTGTCTGTGTGACCTGAACTTTGAGCCAGATACAAGGATGGCCTCATATGTGGAGGAACAAAGTCCAGCTTCTATCATGTCTGAGCTTTTTATCGTTCTCGCTGATTGACAAAAAAGGCAGAGTGTGCTTACTCACCATTCAGCCAAATAGATTCAATTACACTTTAATCCCATTAATATTAGACTTAATCCCTCTTGACATAAGCATCAAGTGAAAATGTGAGAGCATCCGCCCTGTGGGCTGTTAAGCTGCTCAGCGAACCTCTCTATGTGGGATGAGAGATGTCATTTACTGCGTGGACAGGAAACTGGTTGCCATTTAAAGAAAACAGATTAAAGAATCAGGAACATCACACTTGAACTCTGTAAAACAGATTGTTGTAATGAAAATAATTACAAGTCGCATGTTAGAAATGCTTTCCTGTAAAAATACGTTTTGAGCAGTGATTTAAAGATCGGTGGTGAGTTGGCGAGCCTAATCTCATCAGGCAGGGAGTTCCAGAGCCTTGGGGCCCTGACAGAGAAAGCCCGGTCACCTTGAGTAGCAGGCCTTGACCTAGGGACAGCCAACAGGGACACGCTGGCCGATCTCAGGTTACGACCGGGATTATAGGGAGTCAAGAGCTGCGAAATGTATGTGGGGGCCAGCCCATGTTGAGCTTTAAAAGTTATGAAAAGTATCTTAAAATAAATCCTGAATTTAACTGGTAACCAGTGAAGGGACGCAAATAATTGGCGTGAGATGAGCCCTACGGTTTGTTTTTGTTAAAATAAGAGCAGCAGTGTTTTGAACGAGCTGCAAACGACTTAGTACGGTTTGGCTGAGGCATGTATACAGGGCGTTGCAATAATCCAGATTTGATCCTGAATACTTCAGCTTGTGTGTTTGTGTGTGTATCTAAGCATTAAAAACAATAAAGCAAACAAAGACATCTCAGAGACTATGTAGTGTGTACTGTGACTTTCCATTGATCCATTGATTGGAGTGAGTGTGTGTGTGTGTGTGTGTGTGTGTGTAGGGGGTATTCAGGAACCATTTTACTCACAACTCAAATTTGTGCTCGGGGCAACACACTTGAAGATGAAGATAAACTTGAGGCTAAACTTGAGAAATAATTATAACCACACACAGGCAGGCACAACCAAGCAGACGGATTTCCTATTTAGAATTTTTTTCAGAATAAAACAATTTTCACAAAAATGATTTATTCAAGAACATGCAAGGTTGAAATTAGGGAATGAAAGACTAATACAAAGAAAATAACGACTTCACACAAAAGTGTTATTATATTGGACTAGTATATATATTTGGTTTAGTTCAGGGGGGAGACATTTGTCGACAAACAGAACAACTGGTCATTTTGTTCACTGAAGGAGACAGTGGAGCTGATACACGTGAAGAGGACGACACAGATTTACTCAACTGTAAGTGACAACTACAGCCACAATGAGGCAGTAGAGGCCAACTGTTGTAAAACCTCAAAAGAGAAGAAGAAGAAGAAGAAGCAGAAGAAGACGAAGAAGACGAAGAAGACAGAGCTGTAACGTCAGTCCAAAACACGGAAGAAGAGGGAGACCATGCAGTGACGTACGAAGGCATGTGAGAAACCACTGACTGTAGCTTTAGTCAAACTGTTGTAGCCAAGACAGAAAAACTGCAGGATTTTCCCAAACAAACCACAAATATCTGGCGAAGAAGAAAACAAAAACATGGCTTTCGCAAACCTGTTCACGGGATTATCTATGGACCAAGACGTCACACACAGGTACGTAGCCACACTTGAGTGTGTAGCTTTGTTGTGTTTGAAGAATCCCTCATGTTTGTCTACGTGCTTGTGTTGTTCCACAGTGGAGCTGGAGAACGAAAGAGGAGAAGCCAGGCTGAGCTGAGAGGCCCCGACAACAAGGTGAGTTTAGTGTCATTCTCAAGTCTGGCTTGTATGGAAGAACCCATATGAATAACAATCATAAATTATATACAATCACAGAAGTCCATAATGTCGAAAATGAAGTACGAAGGATAGAAATAATAATAATTTATTAAGGAGAAAACTACACTATTTCACTTCATACAAGAAACACAACTAACACAAACTTATTTTCTGCTTCTGTCCAATTCCTGACGTTTCTTGCCTTCCTTGATGCAAAGTTATCAATTACACATCATATGAAATCTGCCCAGCAGTTGTATGGTCAAAGCTAATAATCACACTGACTGATTTTACTTATTGAATACGTAGGCTACTGTACAAACATAGATGCCCCAGATTCCCCTGCTCCCCCTTCTTCAGGCTCTCAGTGGAGAAACCTGAGGTCGACCTCCCCATCTGCCTCCTCTGTGCTTCTGACTCTCAGCACATGATGACTCGTGCTTTTCTTAAATTGGTCAAATAGTTCCTCTTAGCACAACTGCACAAGAATCAAGATCCTATCTAAATCTGCCACTGCTTAAACATCACAAATTAGAATGGCAGAGCTCATACCTCCACCAAGGCCCGACAGTCCCCTTAAAGGGATAGTTCACCTCATTATCTACTCAGCACTATGCCGATGGAGGGGTGGGTAAAGTGTTTGTGAAGTAAATGTCCACTGATATCTTTCACAATATGAAATTTGTATTTATGGACTTGAAAACGTTATGATAAACTTTACAATGTGTAACCTCTATGATTTCCTTTTCCACAGAAACAAGGTTATGAAGCCCAGAGTAGCTGGACGTACAAACCCAAACCCTTTAAAGATGATGATTCCACTGAACATTCGAGGACTGGCTTCTCCAAAGACTTGATGCACAACCACAGTGATAATTCTGGCCACAATAACATGCATCACAAAGGTCAGAACGCTAAAAAGAACTACAAGCAACAGCAACAGAACAACCAGGGGGATGGCAGGAGAAACCAGCATCATCAGAAGGATAGAGGAGGATTTTCTAATGGAGGTGGCCACTATCAGACTAGATTTACCTCAAGAAAATTTGGAGGACAGGGTAAACGAAAATATGCCAATCAGGTAAGCAAGACTCTTGACCATACTGTCAGGAGAGATATTAATTATTAGCAGCCTGTTGTCTGCTGCATTTCAGCTGTATACTGACAATTAACTAGGCCTTATAATAAACAGCCATGGGTCTAAAAAAGTTTTGACAATCAAGGGAAAAAAGTTAAACAAATGTTAAACAGATTATAAATAAATCAGTAACAATCAAAATGTATTGTTGTGTGGTGAAAGCTATGGACATGTCTGAATGTAGATTTTTATTTCCTGAACTATTCACTCATATAGTCCAGCTGGGTCCCTGGAAGTATTTTCCTACAGACGTGGACAGTCTCTATAGCAACATCAGATAAGGGAAACTCCTAATTGAAGCATTTAAACAAGTGCTCTTACAAAAAAAAACAATTGCCCCAAAAGAGTTAGGGGTACACAAATGTGAGAGGATATGAAAATGTATTTAAAGAAATATTTTATATATATATATAGGTTTAATGTGTTAATCTAATTGTCATGCTCATCTTTCCTCCTAGGATTTTAAAGTGCCACCCACAAGACTTATGACACAAGAGTTCAGAGAGCAGAATGCTTTGCTGGTGGATGGACAGTTACTTTGTCGACATTTCATTTGGGGACGGTGCATCAAGGCAGGTTATGACAAACGTTGACAAGTTTCAGTGACTAAAAATGTCTCATTGTACTGACATTACTTTTTTCTTCTTTCCTGTTTGCAGGGTGACGAGTGCCAACTGAAGCACATTCAGGGTTCGAACGATATCATCAAAGAAGTTTGCAAGTATTACGTCCAAGGATTCTGCACAAAAGGGGAGAGCTGCCCCTACATGCACAATATCCTTTGGTTTAACTGCAATAATTGGTATAACTTGTGTAGTGTCCACTGTAAACCTGTCTGTTTGGATTAGGCTGTTTGTTTGGCCTGTGGTGATGCTGGTTGCAGCTTTCTTTCTAAAACTGTAAGTGACTGCAGTATTTGACACCTGCTGCAGGACTCCTGTTTATTCAAAGGTTTCGACTCAGTATGTGGACCCCGAACTGGAGAATGTGTCATCTCTGCTGTTGTCCTGATCGACAACATCCCTTAAACTGGTGCCACTGCTGCAGAGCGCTGGTTGCTCTTTATTCAAAGCTAGTTCATTTAGAAAATGTTGAGATTTCAAATGGCAGCAAATTTGACACAGCACTTCCTTGGGCCTTTAACAATGCACATGGCAAGCGTGAAGCTGATCAGATGAATGGTTCTTGAGACACAGAGATTTCTGGAATTGGTGGATATACTGTATCATTCTGTCCTTAATCCCTGCTGGTAATTATTAGAAACTGGAGGCTGTTGAACATGTGATATTTCCTTTACTAAACAGAACAGTCCTTTCCCTGCAAGTTCTTCCATAGAAAAGGAAAGTGTTCTCACGGGGTAGATTGCAATTTCTCCCATGATCCACTTAATGAGACCACTAGCCGACTGTTCGAGGAGGTGTGTATGTAAATATTTCTGAGTATTTTATATGCTGTACATGTACAGTGTGTGTAAATGTTTGCATTTACTTCTCACTGCAGGTATTAAAACGGGACAAGGACCTCTATGAACTTTCAAAAATAGACGAGCAGAAGTCTTCAGGACAACCAGCAAACACAGACGAGACTGAAATTACAGAGTCAAAGAAAACCCCTGATGTACTAACACAACCACTCAGGTATGCAGATTCAAACTCACACCTGTCATGGAAACATTAAAGTCATTCTTGTATCGTATTTCATCGAATAATTAATCATCCGTACAAGTTGTGACATTTGGGTTTAACTGTCACCTGATGCTTTTAATTTTAGGCCGATATTTTACAACAGTGAAGAACCAAAGACCGAGCAGGAAGTGTTGTTATGTAAGACTGAAGAACAGCGTGAAATCCAGGAGACAGCTGTCCCACCAGAAGCATCAGATAGTGGCCGTCCTCACAGCCCCCTGTCAACTCAGCTTAATCACCAGGAGCCAGTTTGTTATTCAGTCGAAGCAGTGCTCAGACCTCAGCTATTCAAACCATTCCCTAGTTTCTTTACAACTCCTGGAAGTCAAGACTATGCATCTCTCTCTGGTCCACAGAATTCCTCTGATTGCACTTCAGGCTCTGCAGACCAAAGCAAAGCTCCCTACTCTGTGGATGTTGTCAGGTCTTGTAAATCAGAAGTAAGTTTTATCGTTGGCCACACATCTTCCCCTCCTACTGCACAGTATGTATCATATACTCCAAAAACTGACCGTGAACAGCGCACTGATCCTCTGCTGAGCTCAAACACTGACAAGGTCTCGTATTCTACGAATACCAGAAATGAAGCAAATATATCCCAGGAGAAAAAGTTCAAGTGCCTGCCATCCTTCCACACGTTCTCTGACCTTATATCAAAGACATGTCCTGATCTTACTGTGGCCAGTGGGGATGACAAGAAACACGTTGGGGAAGTAGCTGCATCCTTGAAACCTGCTCAAAGAGCTTCCCGTGAAGTTAAGTCGGAGTTGTTCTACTCTCCTGCCACAGTGACAGAGAAGTCCGCGTTGTCGCATAGAAAAGTAGATATTCAAAGAAGCCCCCACCTGCTTGTGGATACTTTACACTCTGTGAACTGTAAAAGTGAAGGTGTTTTTCCTTTTGCAACCACTAAGCTCAAAAGCCAGACATTTAATCCTCCACAGATGCGGCCATATCTCTCTGGTCTGACGTCTAAATCACAAGCCTTAGCAAAGCCTCTTCGTCCTTCTTCAGGTTTCTCAGTGTTTAAAGGTGGAGCTGCTGTTCCCGCTGAACCTGTCACCAGCTCCGCCGAGACAAATAATGCTGGAAACTCTGACGTTCATCATCTTCGAGCAAAACAACCCAGTGAGACCCATGAGCCCTCCAAACAACTCCAACTCATCCTGGAACCTGGCACACGACAACCTAATTCCTCTGAAGCCACAGCAGAGTGCAGCAGCAACATGGAACATTGTGGCGATTCTTCATTTGGACGTAATAAGACATTCTGTAGCCTGTTCGCAAGCCCCATCACTGACAGCCAGAAGCTCACTCCAGATTTTGTGACAACCTCCACTTCTCGTCAATCTTCCTGCTCTACTCCGCTGTCCGCACATTCCAAGAGTGAAGATTATCACGTTAAAACTGTGGCTGAACCTGACAAGGCCTCTGCCAGGTCCTTCCTCGGCCTCTTTTCTGCCCCTCTCAGTGCTGCTCCTCTGCCATGCAAGGAGACTCAGCCAGATTATTCAAGGACTGCCTCCTGTACTCAAGAGTCAAACCAGTTGTCTGATAACGTGACTCATTCATCAGACTCTAATCAAAGAGCTTCCAATGCAGAGACGCCTCTTCCACGTCTGGTCAAAACTTCTCACAGACCAACATCTCCTAAATTCTCCTCTCGTTTGAAAAATGAAAATGAAGATGATTTGTCTGAGGCTGTGAGTCAAGCTACAAAGCAGCAGGTGAATCCTGCCTGTCTCGAGATCTCTTCCAGTCGGACTCCTTGTGGCGACAGAGCAGGATCATCCACAACCAAAGGTAAAGCCATGTCACATGTCTTATGAATAGCAGCATGCAGAGACAGGACTTAATGTATAAATTCCATTGCGGAGATCATGTGATTTTGTTAACAGCCCATCAACATCGTCATTTGCCTTTTATCACCAAAATCTCTGACATCTTCGATGGCTTTTTCAACTTGACATTTGTAGCCTTTTTTTTGTTTTTTTTATTTTGCGTTTGTTGCGTGTTAGAAACGTCATCAACACACCCACTCGCTCGCAGTTAATCCTGCATAGGATCTCCTGATTGATCTCCTCCTAAGATGCTGGCAGGAGAAACTCTGCAGGAGCCTCTCACTCGAACATCTGCGTTCACACATACACCCTCTCCGGAACATGTCAGGAGATTATCCACAGTTCAGCGCATGTCTGAGAGCAGCTTTTGTGTTGAGCTGAGAACTAGATGTGTGCTGCTGAAGTGTGTTGTTAACTCTCTGTTCATGGATCTGCAGTTGGAGCCACTTCTAATTCAGTTCTGAAGACTCTCTTTCTGTGTCTGAGTCCATTTGAAGAGGGTGGAGAGCAACGGCACAGTGCTCACATCAGTCTACCTTCAGGTGCGTGCTGTATATGCATCCAGTGAAAGTAATTTATATTTATATCCATGTACAACATGGTATCATCCTGGTAGAACTGAACAGAAGTCTTGTTTTTATTGCTTTTTCAGAAAGTGTAAAGAAGGAGCAGAGCAGCACGGGGGATGTCTTTGTTGAGCCACAACGGAAGAGGAAAAAAAAGAGACGAAAGAAAAAGGTATCAGACATTTTACTGTGAGAAGCACAAGGCAGCTTCTATCCCCTGTCAGTGGTACAGAGATGTGCCTCATCAACGATCAGACAGTAAATGATGCTTGAACATTTTTAGTTCTTTATTAGTTTCACAATTTTTTACCTTTATTACTCAATGCCATCATCTGACAAGTCTTGATCTCCATTGTAAGTGCAAACAGATCATTTAAGGTGGTACACTGTAGTTTTTTAATCAAACTGTGGTGTGAGTTGGACTCATTAATGTCTTGTAGGGGCTTTATGGTACAAAGTTAGAAGATGTATCAGGCTTATACCTTAACAACTTGTTGATATTAAGTTTCATTTTTTGATTGGGGTTTTTCATGGAATTTGTTGAAAGTAGAAATATACACAATCTTGCTGCTTTTGTCAAGTGCACTCACAGTTTAGATGCTATTGGGGCAGATTCTTTTTTTTATGTGTCTGTGCCATTATTATGTCGGCATTATTTTTGGGGGTTTTCCGTCTGTCAGTCCCATTCTTGTGAACACTATCTCAAGAGGGAATATTGAGGGAATATATTCTTATCTGGAACAAATGTTCTCAGGGATTCACAGAGGAACTCATTTTCTTTTGCCATGTGAACGTGATACCTCAGGAACACCTCCAGGTCATTAGAGTTGGGGGATATGCTAAAATCTTCTAATCAGCCACTGTCTGCCCAAAAATGTATGTTGTGTGTGGCAGCTGATGACTTTGTGCCTCTGTGTGTAATGTGCTCCTCAGACTCCGTATTCCCAGCAACAGTCCACTGAGAAGAGTGTTGCCCACTCCACAGAGCATCAGACCTCTCTCATCTCTGTGGAGGCAACAGTCGGGTCGACCTTCAGCGCTCCAACTAGGACTGAGCCTCAGGTCAGAAACTCTGGCACACACAACTTGCCATTCAGACCTGTGACGCAACTGACGCAGCATCACGTCCGACCGAGACTGAACAACAGCTCAGAGGAAGGAAAGTGGGGAAATGGGAATGTGTCGGTCACACCCCTCAAAGACCTTTTTAAGACTTTAGACACCACTGTTTTCAACGTCGGGCATTAACATTGGACTTACTTTTGTTTTATCTCTCTAACATTCTTGAAAATCTAAATCTTTTATTCTTTTAGCACCAATGTTGAAACAGTGAAAGTGAATGTAGTTATTATCTGAATCAAAGCCCAAGCTCCTGATCTCTATAACCTGTGTTTACATTTTATTTGGATGTTTTAGAGTGACAATCTGTTTACTTATCGTATATGTTTGCCAAAGGTTTTGATTGAATCATATCAGTGTATCCAAACAATATTGCTGCTACGTTCGTATTTATTGCCAGTTTATTGGGTACATTTACTTTTTAAAATACAAACGCCCTGATAAGCTGGTAAATGTGAGTGTGTAATGCATTTGTTTACATTCTCCCTTGCTCTGTGCTCAGTCCTGGTAACCCTGTTTATAGGGGGTACACAATTTCAAACTTACAAGCTTTCTTATGCATAAGTTGTTTGAAACTATAAGACTGAAATTCTTTTATTCTACAGTGGAATGCCATATATAAACTTTTGTGCCACAAATCTTATTTTTGTTCTGTGTAGATAAAATATTGGAAGATAAGATACTAAAGACTTAATTCGTTCAATTATATTTGAAGATTCTGATGTAAAAAAAGTCATATTCAGACAGGAAAGATGCTGGTTTATTAAGCCAAATAAAATGAACATTTTATTTTTTCTCATTGTAAAGTATGTAAATTACATTTTGAACAATGAGTACCATTCATCAATACTCCACCACAAACTTTGTATGCTGTGCATATATGTAAGATATGTGTATGATGCATGCTTATTAAAATGATTTCTTAACAGAAATATGATGTAATAAGTCAACTTGTGAGATGGTAGAGAGAGAGAGAGAGAGGGCGGGTCATATCATGAGGTCAGCGTCAAGTCCTGCCTAGTTTTTAAAGACAGTTTGTGCGCCTCCTGCAGGGGATGGGCTGCACTTTTGCATTATATGTTCTCATATGGAGTGTCAGCCTGAAGAACAACATCTGTCTCCTTCTTCTCAGCTTCCTCTTGAAGCAACCAAGCTTGTGTTGGAAACATTACTTTTCAAAGGGAACCTGTAAAAAAGAGATTGCTGCTTATTTGAAAATACAGGGCAGGAAGCAGATAGTTGCACTACATTTTTCAATTTGTAAAACGGAACATGCAAATGAAAAAATTTGAGTTGAACATGAACAGTACAAAAAAAGGTTTAGAAAACTTGATGTATGGCCTTTATGTTTATTTCATGTATCGAATTGAGGAACTATAAAGTTTTCATATTGCTCCACACAGATATGTTGATGTTCCTGTCTCCTCAGCAGAAGCTTGAGTAAATGTTTAAGTCACTTGATTCATGATTTATTCAAAAAGTCCACGTCACATTTTGCTTTTATCGATAGAATTGTTTTTTCCACCACAATCATTCGTAATTTTTTTCACATTATATTTCAGCATTTCCACTCCGGTTTGTATATCTGATAATTTTAAATATGCTTAAAATCTGGAGGATTTTGTGGAACATCCATTTCACCTTAGTTTGGAACCTGTTAAGAGAAAGTCTGTAAGGATACAACTCTATGTGACGGCCTGCAGCCATCTGCAGTGCACATACCTCAACAGTATCCGACCTTCTGCTGTCCACGTTCAGGGCGGCACTCGCACTTTCACTGTCGACTTGGGAAAAGTTGAATTTGATGCTGATGGGTGAAAAAGTGTCTTTCAGACATTTCTATGAGAAAGGGAGAGAAGTCATCTGCATATTGTTGAAGACATATTCACAAAGCAGAGATTTTTCATTTTAGAAATTGATTTCAGCATGAAGATGAGAAAAGAATAAATAAATGTACAAGATTTTGACGGCTAGTGTTACTGGTATGTGACTTGAGAGTCCAGTTTTATCAGTTAAATGTATCATGATGTGACAAAAAAGGTATTGCTACATGGAGAGGTGGGTCGGTGAGTATTTGAGCTTGAATAACAACAACAACAGAAAACAAGTAAACTAAAGCATGCAGCAGATTTCCATACTGATAGCAAGGACCCCTGTGATCCTCACACATGTCCCTTGGAATAATTAGACACAGCCTACTTTTCATATTTTGTGAGAACAACTAAAAACATTTCTTAGAAAGACGTTCAACATGTATTAAAATTATTGTCAACACAGAATACCCATATATCATGAACATTGTAATGAGCGAATTTCCATCAACCCCCCAGGGTCCTCTGATCCCAATTTGAGAACCACTGGTGTTGGTTATGGAAGCAATGTACAGTGTAGCGACATGGATGATATTTATATATAGGTGGTAGGTGCTCTAAAACATATGTGTAGAGTATGAGTGTGAATGAATTGGTCTCCATACAGGCATGTTGACAGGGTGCTCGAAGCAAGTTTCATTAGCCGTCAGGTTGCAGGTGGAAGTAAGACTCCTGGCTGTCTTGTCATTTCCAAAGAAACCTCGGTAGGTTTGTCTCACTGGATCCACATTAAGCATGTATGAGATGTTCAGTCCTGAGCTCATCACGTCTATAAGGACACACAGCAAGATTAAAGTACCTCAGTGATAGGGTGTGCACTATTAGCAGCTCTTAATAAATCAGTTCATTGGCTCCGGTCCTTACCGGCTTTGCTCTTTGTGCTTTCTACCATTTCAAAGCAGACTTTTAAGGTTCCCATGGGTAACTTTTCATCTGTTTTGTCCACACAGTTAATCTTCTCAGTGCTTATTTCCTCAGGAAGAAGAGATGTGCGGTGACGTTGAAGACAGGACGGGACCTGAAAGATATTAATTAAAGATTAAAATGTATTAAATTAATTTTAAGAAATAAAAATGTATTATTAGACTGTGGTGGAAATTGGTCAAGTTGCAGAGACAAGTTGTCTTTGTAAGGCTTCTGCAGAAAGGATCACACAGGCAAGTTGGAGGTTGCAAGTGAGATGAAAAGTGAAGTGTGTGGGTTACCTCCTGACCCAAAAATACACAGGGGGAATGTTTTGTTCTGTGACTGGAACATATAGTCTGTAAAGGTCCATCCTAATAGTGTTAGAGAGGAAATAGTATCATGTATGGTTAGGGTGTTGTGTCAGTCAGCCGAGTTCTTCAAAAAAAGGACAAGCACAGTCCAAGCACAGACTAAAGCAAAGGTCACTAGAATTCAGATGACCTCAGGATCAACTTCTGCAAGGCATGAATAGACAATGGGCTCAGTTATTAAGTAAATTTCCATTACAAGACGCTTATTTCTAAAGGATGATGGTACACTATTGCATAGAGTTGAATCATATTTTGGTAGGTCGTATAGGAGACGGTTGATATTAGTGCCTTTAGTCCTGCTTTACACCTGCCTGGATGAAAACACTGCTGGTGAAATTAGATTTGATATTCTAATTTCTTTTATCTATAACATTTATTAATATGTTCTCAAGGTTCAGGGGCTTGTAGAGCTCTGCGATGTAGAGCCTCGTCATGTACCATAAAAAACACTGAGTGTATTGACCTGGTTACTTATAGTGCTTAGTAGGTTCTCAGGTAAGGTGTTAACTCTTTCTGTATAGTGATTTGTGAGCAATTGTACACACTTAGCCATAGAGCATGCACGTCACAAAAAAACCCTTTTTATCTGATTCTGATTCAGACTTGGCCATACTCTTAAAGGTTCAGTGTGTAGTATTTAGTGACATCTAGTGATGACGTTGCATGTTGCAGCTGAATACCCCTCACCCCACCCTCCCCTTATAAACATGACATAGAACCTGTGGTAACCTTCAGTTGTCATAAAAACTCAATAGTGTTTAGTTGGTCCAGTTTGGGCTACTGTAAAAAACATGGCGGCCTCTGTAGAGAGGACCCCTTCCAATGTAAATATAAAGTATTTAAATATAAAGGTTCCATTCTAGGGTAGATAAAACAATGATTCGTACAATTTAGATGAAACACACTAGTGAAAACATCACTAGGATTATTTTATATTCAATTTCTGCCAATAGATCCTTTCACTTAAAGGGGACATAGCATGCAAATTCCACTTTGTTAGTGCTTCTACAGGTTAATGAGGGTATCTGGCATGTCTACCAACCCAAAAACTCTGGGGAAAAACACTCGCGTTTTGTTATAGTTCCTCTAAGTCAGAAACGTCATGCTTGAGCGACTGATAGCGCTTCCTGGGTATTGTGTCGTAACAATACACTGGAAGTCTCCCTACATGGTCTTGGCCCACCCGTCCCTCCGCCCCCCCCACACTCGTTACTTCCGGGTTTACACCGGAGGCTGCGAGGCAGCGCAGCGCCGTTCCCAAGCACGCAGCCGGGCTGTTCACACGGGACGAGCATTTCTCCGCTGGTCAGCCCGCGATTCACTCACATGTGGCATTTGTCTGGATCGTTGGGACTGGGAGGCTGCAGCAGCTGCTCGGGAGCGACCGCTCGCTCTCCCGTGCGTGAGCTGGAATTTGTGTCAGCGCCACACAGCCAACAGTGTGGAGGACTTCCGCAGTGTTCAGCGCTACTGTAACCCCCGAACCCCGACATTCAACGGGTACAACAACAAGCGGAGAAAGCAGAATCGCGGGCTGACCTTATATATACAGTCTATGGGGCTGACCAGCGCGAGAAATGCTCGTCCTCGGTGAACAGCCAGGCGGCTGCCGGGCTGGAGAACGGCGCTGCGCTGCTCGCGGCGGTCTTCCACACTGCCAGCTGTGTGGAAGACTTCCGCAGTGTTCAGCTCTACTGTATGCCGGGTTACAGTAGTTCCGCCGGTTACAGTAGTTCCGCCGGGTTACAGTAGTTCCGTCGGGTTACAGTAGTTACGCCGGGGTACACCGACGCGGAAGTGCCAGCGCAGCGCCGTCTCCAGCCGCAGCCGCCTGGCTGTTCACACGGGACGAGCATTTCTCCGCTGGTCAGCCCCATAGACTGTACATATAAGGTCAGCCCGCGATTCTGCTTTCTCCGCTTGTTGTTGTACCCGTTGAATGTCAGGGTTCGGGGTAAATGATGGTCTTCATAGCCCCCCACCCCCACTCTTTCTCTCTGTCTGTCTGCTTGTGTGCTTGTAGTGGATGGGCAGAGGGGACATTTAATTATGTGATTGGGAAAATTAAAACTCCAGGACAACAAGGGAATACAAAGTATGGGATGCATATTTGATAATTTATATCATATAAAATATGTAATTTATATCGTTTAAAATCATGGGGAGAGGGGGAGGGGAGCTGGCTCATTAGCATTTAAAGGAACAGGCAGTCAAAACAGGTCGCTCTGTGGAGGGCTGTTTTATACAGGGTAAAAGGGGCTGTTTTAAATGATCCTTGTGGTATTTTGACCAAAGTATGTTACAGACATTTCATTAAGACCCCAAGGAACCATATCAACTTGTGGTAAAATGGGCATGCTATGTCCCCTTATCTAACACACTGAACCTTTAACGTACACAGTATCCATACCTCAAGACAACAGCCATGCCCTGTGGGTAATCAAAATATCTGAAGTCGTCCTCTAAATTCAATGTCCCCATCAATGGCCATAATCATGAAGAAGTCTCATCTCGGTCTAATTTCCTGTCTATGATTCTCTGGAATAACAGATTAGAAAAATTGAAAGTGTGCACGGTTTGCCTACAAATTCCTAAATTACTCATTAGAAGTGGTGGAAGCAGATGATGCTCGATAGATGGGGCAACATCTCTGAGAGCCACACTGCAGCCACTATACTTAAAACAAAAAAGAGCCATGGGATCCCGTACATAATGTTGAATATCAGAACAATCTGATAATCAGTTTTAAAAGTCACATGCATTGGAAACTCATGGATGTGGTGGAATTTAAAAGTTACCAGTGTGTAGGAATTTATTGACATCTAGTGGTGAAGTGTCATGTGCTGAATACCCCTCACCTCACCCCCACTAAACATGAAATAGAACCTGTGTTAACCTTCAGTTTTCATAAAAACTCAAAGGGTGTTTATTTTGTCCAGTCATGGCTACGACAAGAAACATGGCGGCTTCCATAGAGATCTTTTTAAAACATTTGAAATTAACTAAACTAAACAAAGTTTCAGAAGTTATAGCTAGAAACAACTGAAAAATGTTCTGATGATAATATCGCCCTCAAATAAATCATGTCCTTCAGAGATGTGAGTTTTGTTTATTCAAAGACACTTTTTATACTGTGTAATGGGGAAATAAATACATATCTGTCGACCTTAGTCTTGATTTTAAAGACAGATAGTAAATAGGAGAATAATAGAAATTAGGAAAGTTCAACAGCGTCCCCATGGTGGATTTGACCTGGTGGGGTGGGTTTAAATGTATGCTGTATTCACTGGGTTTCCTTGATCCACTACTGGTTAATGTGTGGTTGATGAATCTACCCACAGCATGTCAGTGATGACAAAGATATATTATGTCAAGTTTTTCTCAGGCTCACCTGGCTGAAAGTGCTGCGTATGCCATTGTGTCTGTCACCAAGGTAGATGTACACAGCCCCTCTGTTATCATCCTCAAGGGGGGCTCCAACGGCAACGTCTCGGAGTTCGTCTCCATTAAGATCCGCAAGGCTGGAAATGGTGGTGCCAAATCTGCCCATGGATGGTGCTGTCACATTTAGTACAATTTCCAGTTGCATCTGTAGAAGTCAATTCATTATGAAAACAAATGCATCAATTAAAAAAGTAAAGGAAAAAAATAAGAAGCATCACAGTTTACGTGAAGCTTTATCGCTGCCCCCACCTTCTCAGAAAGTATGTAGACATAGATCCGGCCTTCTTTCTTCTCATGGGGCTGATAGAACAGGGGAGCTCCCACCAACAGGAAGTCAGTGTTACCATCTGAGTCGATATCTACTGAGCACAGCTCTGCACCAAAGTAGGAGCCAATCTGAAAATGTGGGGCATACAAATGCAAAGTGTCTAAACATGCACTTGCTAAAACATTTTTGAAAAATCTACATGTATTTGAGTAGAGTAAGGATAATCATGTATTGTGCTTCCAAGAGCTCTGTCATTTTCTCACACGTTTACAAAAAAAGTGGCCAGTGCAAGGGAGTTTTCTGGTTTCCTCTCAAAACCTCAAAAATAGTGCAACTTTGCTGCCACGATGATTTAGCTGATGTCCTTGATTGCTCAATGAAACACTACTAACAGGGCCTGGTCACCTGTTAAATGAAGCTTTCTGAGTAACTTTGTAAAGTAAATGCTGCAGTAGATGCATATCTGAGGGGTTCTAGCAAAGCTGTCTCAAAGGTGAAAGTAAACCTGCACCTTGCACACATTCGTGTTCTTCATTGAACAGCTACTTTAATGAGAAATATTTAAAAAAGTTGAGACTGACCTCTAAGGGCTGCATAACAAAAAGACGTTTGTTAACTTGCAGTGGCAGATTGTAAATTACCAGCTAGCGTTTGTGTTGTATATGTTTGATAACTCATATTATAACAACCTTTTCAAGATAATTTATACCTACCTAGGTACCATTTGAGTGTTTGGGCTGCGGCCCCCAGTACCACCATCAATCACTGAAAAATCCGACCTGTCCTGTATTATCAAATGTGGTGCACCCATAAAGTATAGAGAAACAGTGTCCTCTTGCCAACAGAAATGGGTATCCTGCAACAGTGACCAATCACTTACAACCCTGAAATGTCTACTCACATAAATCTTCATTTAAAGCCCAGTGCTTTACAATACAAAGCTATTTAACTGTCAGTTACATACTTTGGTTACATATATGTCTCTGCCAAATTAAACTATTTAATAAAGGGGCAGGTGATATGGTAATGATTATTACATGACTTTTATGTAGGAATCCTTCTTCATTTGGTGGATATACCAATTTTGTTCTTTTCCTTCCATGGAACTCTTGGAAGAGCCCCCAGCTATTTGAGCCACTGAACCCAGGATCAGCCATATGCTGTCAAGCAGAAAAATGCAAGTCTAGTCAGAGCACAGAAAAGTGGAGCTACCAGTGGGTGCTATGTAAACTCCTCAGTCAGAACTACTGCTGTCAAACTGGATTTGGTCACTGAGGCAGTAGAAGATTGTTGTTTCATCCAGAAAAAACCATGGAAGATTGTAAACAGTGGTCCCTCAGAGACATTTGCTGTTTTCAGGGGAAGATAACTTCCTGTTTGTCTGCACCTTTGTAAGCCTGTGATTTTGAATGTGCTCAGATTTTTGTCTTTTTCACTTTACTGGGTATAGAAGACAGCACTGAATCCACTCCCCAGGCCATTTCATCAAGTCAAAAGTCTCCTCCCGAGCCACACTGGAGCCTTAATATGGAACAAAACTAGTTCATGAAGTATTGGTGTATATAGGCTATGGTTTTTTGTTATAACATTGTTTGATAGAGAGAGGAAAAGAAAAATATCCAATATCACCTTCCATTTTAAAAATCCTTTTTTGAAACTTTTCAGTATTCCTTTCAGTCCGTTAACCAGTTCTCGATTTTGAAGGCATATTGGTCTGCTGGTTTGAAGCAATGGCTGTGAATTTGTCAACAGCATCTTTGACCTGAAATCAGAATGCAGTTTAATATTATGACCCACGTCTAAGTCTGAGGTCGTAAAGAGAAACAGCACAGGCTGAAAGGCTGAGCTCTAACATGATTGTTACACTACCATTTGAAACTTTCAGCTGCTGGTAGAAACATTTAGTTCTTTTCTGAAGTGCAATTGTGCATCTCAGTAGAGTTCCATGAGCTGAATGTCTGTCTTGTATGTAGAATGCATATCTGTGAACCCGGAATTTGAGACACATAATGCGTTCCAATATGAATAAAAAATAGGATAAAATCAGGTATTCAGCACTCTGTAGCAGTCAGAAGAGGCGGGACAGTGTGCCCCTCAGTCTGTGGACCAGATTCAGCAAATCTTCCTCTAAGTCTTAGAGTCCTAATTCCTCTGATAAACAACAACCTGCAGTCAGCAACCGAAGTAAACCATGGGTCAAAACCACCATCAGATCATTTTGATGAACTGAGGCAAACATTCACAGCAGTAACATTCACAGAATCACTTCCTTTTTAGGAGTTTGTCTTTAGAGTTAAAGCACAATGTTGGTTTTGTTGCTGCAATGCTTTATATCAAGCTGAACTGCAGCGCTTTTGGTTTTACAAGTTGTGAACTTGGGTCTGAAGATGGATTACTTAACAGACCTCTGTAATAGCCGACATGCAATTTATGAAATTATAACTGCAGGCCTTTTTTTAAAGCCTAATACAAATGTCCCAGGTTACCAAGGGACCTGTCGCAGACTATCAAATTCAGGCAGGATTTTCTTTTTGGCTAAAGAACACTAGGAGTCCTCCCTCTTACATGAGTATCCTCCCTTACTCCAATTCTTTCTCATCCAGGAATAAAGTAGCAGAAGTCAAAATGAAAAATCTCCCATATTACCCGAATTCACCCTATATATACAGTATAAACCCTACACTTGAACAGTAGCTCAGTATGAACACAGGACAAGAGAACAAGTGAACTAGTAATATAAATAAGACAGAGTAATAAAACATCAAATCACAGCTTACCCCAATGACAAAGCGAATGATCTGTTTGTCATTATATTCTTCAATAATCCCATAGTCTCTGTCACTGGGATCGCCATCTGTGATTATTACCAGAACTTTAATTGCATCAGGAGAGGCACCTGCAGCTGGGTTTTCCAAGATATTTTTCCTGAAACAAACAAATAGCAAAGTGTTTTTTTAAATGCTCAGAATAAACAAAACTCCATCTATAAATATGAATAAATCAGCGATTATAACTTAAATAACATGCTCATGATCTTAATGCGGCACTGGACCAGCTCTGATGTTGAGTGATATCCCTCAACAGTAATGTCAACATGATTCCTTGAACATCCCAGATTGAGAGTTTGAAACTGTTTGTTTAATGTCACTGAACTCACATCACAAATTCGAGGGCTCCATGTGTGTTGGTCAGAGCTTCCATGTGGGGTTCGTTCATAAGTTTTCCAAGAGCGCTGCCATCTTGATAGTTGTTGAAGTCAAATACCGTCCTGTGGTTTGAGGAGAACTGAACTGCTGAGAACTGGAAAATGCATGAAACAGACAACACAATACAATTTAACATAACACTATTTGTATATAATTCAACAAATAAAAGTCATGAACTCTTTTATGTTGCAGTGGAGCAGTGACCTTGATTGATAATAATTCATGGCTGTCCATTATGGCATCCACTATCAAATCTTTTATTTTGTTAGAACTCAGCTCAAGGTCCTGCACTGCCTGATCCATCAAAAAAGAACCGGAGGTCCACTGTCTTGTTGGTACATTCTGAAAAGAAATATGCAGAATAAAGAAATTGTTTGTTTGGACAAAAACATGAAGAACAAGATGTGAGCAATGGAGACATTTCCAGTCTTTCGTCATCTCTTACCTTGGAAAGCAGGAGTGAAAGAGGAGATTGTCTGAAGACTATGTGTCATCTTGTAACACACACTGTTCAGATAGGAGTTTTCATTACATTCATGGGCTACACTTGGGCTGCAAACCTAAGTCCAAACATAAGAGGTAAAGGAAATTAGATTCATCGCATTGATTTGTAATGGTTTTATCTTATTATTGGCCTTAGTGGTTTTCTTACAATGAACTGGGAGCTTGTGGAGTCTGCGGCGATCGACATGCCGAGGAGCTTCACTGGTAATGTTTCGTTTTTCACAGTAATGTCTGAAACAGTAGCATTTAATTAGTACTAGAATAATGCAAAACATTTCAGCTACATTATCAAGTCCATATTTCTGTATTGTTGAGAAGTGTACTTTGTGTGTGGTTAATTGTGTAACATTGACTGTATTCAACACTGTATTTATATACCTTCAGCATTGAAACACTGGGTGCTTTGGTTTTGGTCAGGTCTGCATACTCCTCCAGATCCATTGAGCTGCAGCGGCGCAGTGACGATTATCCTGAGAACGAGGTGAACAACCATGAAAACAGTCATTTGAACCATTGAAGTAATCACGGTGGCAGGAGCAGCACCATTACAACACAAAGAAAATACTCTCTGTGCGAAGCAGGATGTGAAGTCATGCTTGTGTGCTGAACAGCAAAATCTGGATGCATCCGTCAAAGTGATCAACAACAGTTCTTCACACCTCTGCAGTAGAAGTTAACCTCACTTATCTTCCGCATCTACTTCTTGAGTCATAAGGATTATGGCGATATCAGCAACAGTAATAATCAACTGAACCTCCAGGTTGAACATGCAAACTTACCCTTTGTTTGTGCCAGACATGAACTGAAGCACTTTGTATCCAAAGAAATCTTTCTTTTCACCAGCATAGACATCGGGATTTGTTGCATCAATGTTGAAAGCCAAAGAAAGAGGGGCGGCTGCAATTAAAAAAAAATTACTTTTCTTCTAATCTTTCTTCTAATTCTTTTTTCTTTAATCTAATTCGGTAGTAGTAATATTCGACAGTTTAAATATTGTATTTAAACTTTTGTTAATACTCAACACTACAGTTAAAACATTGATCTACTATAGGTCTACAATGTTTCCTACACAATTATTTTCAGATTGGAGATTCTGCACAAATGATCATATTCCAATTTTTATCAAAGAAAAAGTAGATAGAAAGTAAAATAGTGAAATTATCTAGGCAAATGGTTTCATATCCATCAACATCATGCTCTTACATATTCATATTTATTTCTAAAACACGAACACACCTTTTGCTACTTACCTGGATAGTTTGATATACATAGTATACTGTAACATAGTGTTGCTCTCTAATATCACAGCCAGTCTCACCTTAAAAGTTAAAAGTTAAGAATTATTAATAAATCAATTGCATTTCTACATCTTCTTCCTTGTCCAAACCCACTGCAAATAAAATGGTGACAGTTCCTTTTCATTTTCAAAACTGATCTTCGGCTGAACTGACACTGGCATCATATGATCTTCTTGACTTTTCACACATGCAATATTACCCCCTGTAGATGTGAAAAGTAACGTTCACAGCATGAAAAGCAGAAAAAACTACTTTCTTCTCCTCAAATTTTCCAATTGTTGACCTCGATGTACAATTAAACCTTAAATGCACGCAGCATTGATTTGGGAGGATATGAATATTGCAAATGTTCAAGGAAGTCTGGATTCACCAGAACCTTCCATTCTTTGTTATCTTTATTTGCCCTTTTATTATGTGATGTATGTATTGTCAAATAAGTAGAGCTTTTAAAAGATGTTTTTTCTTGTCTATTTATGTAGGCTTGAAGCTGTACTAATCATCTTTTACATTTTTTTTCCGATCAAATGACTGTGTATAAATAGAAAGGTGTCGTAAACAAACTCACAGAGAATCCACCGCCCAGCTCAGGGGTCAGCTGATATAGATTCTATTGATCTGTGATCTGTGATCTCTGGTGCACTGAAAATCAGTATCACACAGATCGACCCGTGAACCCGAACCATCCCAAGTACAAACAAAGAATATAATAATAATTCTGTTAAATTCTATAGATTGAGGACATCACAGCTTTCTCTGAATTTAATAATCCATATGAGTTTTGGATGATTAAAATGCAGACATGAGATACCAACAAGTTCCCTCAAATAGAAGTGTTTTTGCCTCACCTTTGAATTGGATCTTTTTTATTTCAGGCTGGGTTCAACATCGTCTTCACTCTCACATTGTATTATCCACAGCAGCAGCAGCAGGTATCAGTGTTTATTAGTGACATCACTGCTGTCCCATGAATCGCTCTTCACCTCCACCTCACTAACAAACACACCTCATGTCAATGTCAGAACGTTTCGCTTCCTCTTCTCATCGCTTGATGCGTGACTCCGTCAGGACTCCACTGATTGGAAACGATGGTCAGCAGCATGGCAATTTAATATTCATGACGTGCTTTGCATTGACCATTTATGGTTGAAAGTGGGCGTGTGGGCTGGATTGGAGCAGATCCACGTGCGAGAAACGTTTCCAGGTGGACTGTGATTTATAAAGCTGACAGTGCGTTGTTGTGCGTGCTACGGTTTTATAAATCAGAATGTTATTCTTTAGCGTCACGCCATTCCGCCTTTTGTCGCGTCATTACACTTTTAGTATGAATCCTACGCACTGTTTTTATAAATGAGACCCCTGCTGTTTTGTTCTCTCACCAAGAAAAGTATCGTTTCAAAGAATAACCCAGCAAACAACTATTTTCTAAAGCCCTCAAGCTCCCATTTTACCCAACTATATCTGCTCAGCAACAAATATTCAAGTTGAAAGAGTCCATTTATAAGGTTTGCAACTTTGCATAAAGAGATTTTTTGGTAAAATGCCAAAAAAATCTATTAGTTTCAAACTGAAATACTCAAATACACATTCTCACATTCTCCAAAACTCACAAAGAGCACAAACCCCTTTATCTCGTGGAGAAATTCTGTCCGATAAATAATAGGAAATATTATTTTCTTACCAAGCGCCACCATGTAGGTCAGCAGGAAAATATGACGCTGGTCTTTCATCTTCCACATCAATCTTCTCAAGGCTAAAGATGGTGCTGCTTGACACTTATGTACCCTATGTGCAACACTCCCTGTGCACTTTTTAAATGTGGGCGTTTCCGTAATATGTAATGTATCTCTTCCCTCACACTTTCCCTTTTCTTTTGTTGCGTAATACGGTGGCCCTGAGAGCTCAACGCACTGCAACTAAAGAAAACACATGCAAGTGGACAAAACACAAGCAAAGTAAGAAAACATCTTTATCAATTTCACAACGCTGGCTTACAAGACATTACAGAAACGTACGCAGCAAATACAGAAACGCGCAGCAAATACGAAGCAGCGCGGCAAATACAGAAACGACAAGAGAGTGTTTCCAGGGACAGCTAAAATGATGGACACGTCCGTTTGTTGTTGCTGGCGCAGTTGGAGTTATTTAAGTCGGTGTCAAATCAGTGATCTTGGAAAATTTGCTAAACTGTAAACGTTTTTGGTTATTTTAATAAATAATAAACTTTATTGCACAGATGTATCCTGTTAACCCTCTGAGACCCACTGGGCCGTATACGATCTCAAATATCATGTTGTCTTTAGAGCGTCATGACTCCTCTGGTCTGAGCGAGACATGCCGTGTTTTCCTGTTAAACTGAATAAACAGCGCTAACAAGCCCCTGTTCGTGAGGCAATGTATTATCCCATATTGGTAGAGATCAAGAGTGAGCAGCCTGTCAAAGAAACAAAGGTTTCTCTTCCGAGCTCTGATCTCACTGTGCGTCTCTCCGAGCGAGTGAGCGGGGGCGGAGCCCCGGGGCAAGTGTGTGTGTGTGCTCTATCTGGGAGCACACACACACACACACACACACACACACCTGGCCTGATACGATGATGATTTTAAAAAAGTAAATGGAATTGCTAGCTCTACGTCCAACCCTCCTCCTTTATCTGGGCTTGGGACCGGCAAAGTGACCCAAAAGAGACACTGGCAGAGTTACTTAGGTTATTTTTTGAAGTTTTTGTTTGCCATTTTTTTAGGGAGGTTTCATAAGTTTGGTTTAGTTCTAACCTTATGCTCCACCTAGGAGCCTACAACAAGTCACAGTAAAACATAGACATTTTGCCATAACTATAACATTTTAAACATTTTTTTGTATAGACGGTTTTAACTTGACAACAATAACAATCTGAATGGACCAAAAAGAGACATTAGAAAAAACTGTCAAAAACTGTTTTTTTTCAGACCCCCCTCCACACACACATTCTGTGCTGGCTCACAGAAAGAGTAGGTCATCTTCATTTGGGTCAAGGCTTTCTATGGCAGGTTCAGCAACTGAGGGAGCTGACTTAAATGAGTAAGAAGCTGATGTGCCAAAAAGCTGCAAACATTTATCAGACAGCTAGTGCTCTGCTTAAGCCTCACCAGACAGCCTCAGACCATATCAGGACATACAGGATGGAGTTAGGGTCTGCAAAAGGACATCCCATTTCTAAGTTTGCTTTTTACCCACACTCATCACAGCTGAATAATCTCTTGACTTCAGCATTCCGAGTGTGGCAAGGACAACACAGACACAGCAGCCATGGCAAGTTCCTGAAGCGGGTTGATATCAGCTGCATCCTAAACCCCAAATCTCACTCCTTCCAGCACTTTATGGACCCCATTGTTAATCGTCATAACGGAGGCATTGTTAAACCCTATCCCCAGAGTTTCTCTTTTAAGACAACACTTCTCCAGAAAGCCACAACAGCTCGGGCTATAGATCTGGCATCTCCTTCCTCCAACTCAACAAGCCCAAGAAAGTGTTGAGACAATTGTGTGTTTGGTGTCCGATGAGTACCTTATCACAACCCCAGCTACTTAGAACACTTATATCTGTGGACTCATCGAGAGGAGGCTGGCTTGCTAGTCACCCACATCTGCATTAACTTTTTAGAAAGTATGGTGCTAGAACACCATTAATCATTTCCATGCTTTGTCCTGTATTTTGAAGTGAGTAGCAACCGTGGAGTCTGAAAACGGCTTTACATGCTTCCCCAATGTGATCATGCCAGCATGGAGACTGTGTTCCTTAATAGCTAATGCCATGAGTGGCTTCTTGTGCTTTTTTTGGTAATTTTTACTCATTAATGGCAACTTGCTTTGGGTGGAACTGTTGCAGGCTTTGCCTTTTGAGTATGTTTTTGAGTTGTCATGTGTTTTATATCGCAAGATTTGGCGTAGCAATCAGCCTTACAATACAGGCAGTATGCCCGTGTATCACCTCCAATAAACGGCTTCAACCAGCCTTTGAATTCAGGGTTTGACTCCCACTCCTTTCTGTATTTTTGAGCGTACAGTTTAGACGGAGACATGATGAGCTAGCTAGCTAGATGTTTAGCTCATGTCACCGAGAGGCACACACACACAGTGGACGAGGTGAGTAAGTGACTGAGGCTGTGTGAGTCAAATGCAGTGATTTATTTTAGTGTGACAGTGAAGAAACATTGACGTTTACATCCCGCTCACAGACAGGGCGGGATCAGCAACGGCTTTATTGCACGCGCAATTCATTTACCCAGTCTGGGGACGTTGAGCGCGGGTCTCCCCCTCTGCTCCTGACTGCAGCTGCAGGCTCCTGTGAGACTGACCGCCTGTGAGTGCATTGGGACAGCGGAGGGGCTCACTGCAGCACCACTGCTCGTTGAGGACAGCAGCTGCAGGACGACGTCGTCAGAGTCTCAAAAGACCAGAAAAAGTCGCTAGATTTGTCGCTAGTCGCTTTTGACAAAAAAAGTCGCCAAGAGGATTTGGAAAGTCGCCAGATTTAGCGAGAAAGTCGCCAAGTTGGCGACACTGTTACTGACCCCTGTGTGAAACCGAATTTGTTTGATGTATTGGACGTTTTTGTGTCTCCTGTGGCAGCAGTGTCCATCACTTTTAGCTGTCCTCTGAAACACTTCCGTTGTCGTTTTCTGTATTTGCAGCGCGTTTCTGTAATGTGTTGTGTTGTGTTGTGAAATTGATGAAGATGTTTTCTTACTTTGCTTGTGTTTTGTTCACTTGCATGTGTTTTCTTAAGTTGCAGTGCGTTGAGCTCTCAGGGCCACCATAGTACGTAATAGTTTATTTCTCACTCATTGTTACAGGAAAAAAAGATAAAGGAAACTGTTGGTTATTAATTGACAGCTCCAGAGGCCCAGACATTATTAGCACAGGATTCTCATAACAGGAGGATGATGATCACTTGCTGTGATAGTGAAACCATCATCAGAAATGTTGTACTAGTTTACTTCCAGTGATGGAAGAAGTATTATATTTAAGTAAAAGCTATGGTGGAATGTGACAAAATGTATTTACACAAAATCTCTACTTGACATTGAACATGTAATTTTTCTTCGCCCACCACATTT